>NC_134464.1:8763786-9028786 GCF_047948215.1 Lycorma delicatula
CTGCAGTAAGAAATATAATTTGTTTACATCAAAAATTAATTTAAATGCCAGGAAAAGATTTTTGAAAGTGTATGTTTGGAGTGTCGCTTTATATGGAAGTGAAACTTGGACAATCGGAGTATCTTAAAAGAAAAGATTAGAAGCTTTTGAAATGTGGTGCTATAGGAGAATGTTAAAAATCAGTCAGGTGGATAAAGTGATAAATGAAGAGGTATTTGGAAAAATATAGTTAAAAGAAGAGACAGACTTATAGGCCATATACTAAGGCATCCTGGAATAGTGGCTTTAATATTGGAAGGACAGGTAGAAGGAAAAATTTGTGTAGGCAGGCCACGTTTGGAATATGTAAAACAAATTGTTAGGGATGTAGGATGTAGAGGGTATACTGAAATGAAACAACTAGCACTAGATAGGGAATCTTGGAGAGCTGCATCAAACCAGTCAAATGACTGAACAAAAAAAAAATCAGAACCATGTTTCAGATCATTATTACGTGTGTCTGCACCTGGGTTTCATCCTGGAATAGTGGCTTTAATATTGGAAGGACAGGTAGAAGGAAAAATTTGTGTAGGCAGGCCACGTTTGGAATATGTAAAACAAATTGTTAGGGATGTAGGATGTAGAGGGTATACTGAAATGAAACAACTAGCACTAGATAGGGAATCTTGGAGAGCTGCATCAAACCAGTCAAATGACTGAACAAAAAGAAAAACAGAACCATGTTTCAGATCATTATTACGTGTGTCTGCACCTGGGTTTCAACGAGATAAAACAAAGATTAATTTATACAAATTTTATATAAAGAAAATCTAATGTGGACACCATATGACTTCCTTCTACACTATTAATTATATATATACTTCTTTTGCTGCACTTCATTTAAACTTATTTCATTTGAAAGCGAGATACGATCCTCCAATTCTTTAATAAAAAGGACTGTTACACAATTGCTAAAATATTAGTTATTAACATCAAATCTTTATACAATTATTAATTCAGTTCTTACCTGAAATATTAGGATTGAGTAAAAGTCCCTTTATTACTCTTTAAATAAATGAATGTCATCTATCTAATATGTTTTTTTTAATTATTATGATGTAATCATAAACAAAATGAAAACTGAAAACAAAAGCGAATAATCAGATGTTTCACCAAATCTATGTGGACACCACATCAGAGGTTAATAATTATTAAGAAATTAATATATTTAAATTAAAAAAAAGTTTCCTTCCCTTTATAAGATCCAAATATTTCATTAATTAAAACTTCATTTGCTTATAACTCTGGAACCAATGAAAATAAGTTCCACTTAAGATACATTGTTGAAAAGCTCTCTATGAGGGTTTATTATCGCAGTTAAGAAAAAGCCCAAAATCAAATTTTTTTGGATTTTGGGCTTTTTTGTACACTTTTGATTCAGTCGATTGCAGTGAAAAGGGGAGGTTTACAATTAGATGTTACAACAGTCGTAAATTCAAAATTTCAACATCCTACAGCTAATCGTTTTTGAGTTATCCGAGATAGGTACAATTATCACGCTGAAACCAGTCAAAATGGATTAAGGGATGGTAAAAATGGATATTTCCGTTGAAATCTGAAAACCGAAATATTTTGCGATCACAAAAGGAAGTAAAAATCTAAAAAAATAAATTTTACCGATCTAATAAAAAAAGTTGAGGTGAAATGTCTAGTGTTAACACAACCGTAGATGAATTTGGTTGATTTTAATAAAAAATACTAAACATAATACCTCATTAATCTAAACCTGTAAAAAATTGGATAATGATTGATTAAATTAAATCTAAAAGATACCGTGACGAAATGTACAAGAAACTTTCTAAATAATTTTTTTAACACGTTTTAAAAACTGAATATAAATTAATAAATAAACTTCTAAAACAATGTAAACATGATTACTATAATAAAAAGTTTTCGCAATCTAATGACACCAGGGAAATATATAAATAAAATTTTGGACGTTAAACGCAAGTACATGTATTACCTGAAATAGACACCTTAAATAAACATTTTGCAGAAACAGGTAAAATATATGCAGAGAAGTTAATGAACGTAAATGCTTATTTCGTAGATCAAGTTAAATTTTATAGACATTATCATCCCACTCGCTGTACCTAATTCCTACTGATGAAAGTGACATTATGGGTATTACCAAATCACTCAAAAACAACTCAGTAACTGGTATCGACAGAATAACTAATTCCTTAGTTTCTTTTTCCTGTTTAGCCTCCGGTAATTACCTTTCAGATAATACTTCAGAAGATGATATCTACGAGTGTAAATGAAGTGTAGTCTTGTGCATTCTCAGTTCGACTATTCCTGAGATGTGTGGTTAGTTAATTGAAACCCAACCGCCAAAGAACACCGGTATCCACGATCTAGTATTCAAATCCGTGTAAAAATAACTGACTTTACTAGGACTTGAACGCTGTAACTCTCGACTTCCAAATCAGTTGATTTGGGAAGACGCGTTCACCACTAGACCAAAGAATAAGTATTACCTGCATTAAATAAATCTCATCCTACATAGCAAAATAATTAATAGATGTTTTATTGCAGGTTATTTTGCAAGAAAACTTAAAATTGTACCGTTACTTAAATCTGATGATCCAAAAATTCTCACAAAGTACCGCCCTATAAGCTTATTAAACAACTTTTTTAGCTTATTAAACATCTTTTTTAAAATCATGGAAAAAGTAATCAAATCCAGACTAATAAACTATTTGAACACAATGTAATTTATACAAATCAATGTGGCTTACAGGAAAAAATAAAACACCGAAGTTGCTATTATTCATAATATAAAGCACTAGCAGCATTTTAAACTTCCACAGAAAATGGATTCTATTTTTAATATATATTAATAACTATTGAAATTAAAGCGGTAACGGTTGAGAAATTATTTCCTAAATTTGTTAAAGGTTATGCGTAATAAATTAAATATTATTTTGAAACAAATCTTTTTTCAAATGATAATTATGTACATGTATGTAATTAAATCTCTAATACAAATGCAATATGAAATGTTAAAATATCGAAGTTTTATTTTTAGTTACTTAAAGATTTTTTAGTTCATAAGATTAACATAATATAAAATTTAAGATAAAATTTTTGTTAAAACTGATAACGGAATATTTAGCTTTCATTTCTAATACGGTTTATTTTCAGAATAACGGAGAGGAACAGCCCACCCGAGAGACACAGCATGCCGTGGGAGGAGACAGAGTCGAGGTACGTAACATTGGTTGTGGGGTGGGCAAGGGCACAGAACGGTGGGGGAAGGGAACAATCAAAAAGACGGGCGCACGGAGGCAGAAGGACTGGTGAGGGAAAGGACACTCCGTGCAGGACGGGGGTGGTAGAATACAGTCGAAGGACGCATGAAGGGGTGGAACTTGCACATCCGACGGGCGCCGGCAGGCCGTAGGACTGGTGAGGGAAACGGCACTAAACGTTAAAAATCAGGACTTCCAGATTATCCAGGCCATAGGACTGGTGAGGGAAACGGCACTAAAGGTTAAAAATTTGGAATTCCAGATTATCTTTAATATTGTATATACCTTTAAATTTCACTTCTTAAAGAATGTTTTTTCTAATACATCTTAAAACCTGGAAGATCGTTTTAGTTTTTTCATATGAATGAGATGAATATGAACAAGTTGGTTTAATCTGTAATAAGCAGTATGCTTGAATGTATAATAATAACTAATGCTGATTATGAATGGTAAGAGGCTAATTAAACCATCAAGGTTAATAAAAACTGAAGTATTAAAACTATCATTGTATTGAAACTACTTCAGAGCAACTGTTTGATTAGTACAGGCCCGGAAACTTTACAGGCTTCTGAAGAGGCTACGCTATCAATCAAACGACTTTTTTCAGAACTGTATCCGAAAGCTTCTTTTTACGACCGTTTGCACTTGTGAATCCCAAAGCAAAAAAAATTGGAAAAGTATTTAAATGAAGTATAAGTTGTTTATTGTAGTGCATACGAGTATTTTAGGAAAAAATTCAAATGGTTGATCAATATTTTTCATCTTGCTCCCAATATATAGCTTTCTATAGAAATATGGGCCGGACGAAGGTTTACTACCTGTAAACGGATTTCGAGCAGAGATGTTTGTCTCTTTCTCTGAATAGATGCTTTTCTTCACTAATTTCATATGGATAACCATATTTCCTGGTTTGGTTTCGATGACTCGATGTGTAATCTATGCGTAGTGCGTAGACCTACCGGGAGAAACGAAGAATCGATGTATTCTGAATTTGATCCAATGTGAAATTTACCGGCAATGTGCGTTATTTAGTGAAAGTTATCAACGTGAGGTTACCAGCGGTCATAGGAATTTTTAACCTTAGTTAACATCCCGGCATTGAATCACTCATAATAACCTTTCTTTTTTACTAACTTTTTGCAATTTTAATTTACATCGATTAATTCGGCTCTAACGTACGATTGATATTAATAAATCTAAGCAACTTCTAATTGCTTAGATTTAATTGCAACTTAGTTGCTTAGATTTATTAATACCAATCGTACGTTAGAGCCGAATTAATCGATGTAAATTAAACTTGAAATGAAACAAAAAAAAAAATTATTAAAGGTTACTTCATTTAAGTTAACGACAACAAGCCTTATAGATACATAAAAAAAAAATCAGAAGAACGTAACACAGGTATAGGCAAGTTGCCAGTGCATTTTAACATATTTAAAATATAACATTTAAAAAGTAAATTTATAATGTAAATGGCGTCTTGAAAATGCCAGGATGAATTCTTTTTCAGTTTATGCAATTACTTTTTTATGCGATTATTTTTCTTTTCTTCCTATTATAATGGAGAAGATCTCAAAATGTGTTTGCAAAAGGTTAAAAAAGAAATACGTAATTTTTTCAAACAACATGAAACGACTGGGAAAGTTAACTATACAAATGTAAATAAAGATAACACTTATATTTTTTTTCACGCGCGCACTCACACACACACACACACACATATACACACACACACACACACACACATATATATATAAGGAGTAAACTACCAAGGGTATGATATTAGTATATATATTGTCTTCTTAATATATATATATATACACTAATATCATACCCTTGGTAGTGTACTCATTAACAATAAGTATTATTATTAAGAATAATAAGAATATTATTAATAAGTTCTCATAAAAATACTACGCGTCAATCTTCATCTATTGAAAAGAACATTATTATTTATTTTTCTACTGTCACTGATAAAAAATAGCAAATCATTTAAAATTTGAATACATTAAACATTTATTAATTAATGGGTAAAATGACAATGTTTATGATGCTTAATTGAAATCTTACTAGAATTTCATTACTAATAATATAAATTCAAACAAAAAAAAGTCGTGGACACCACACGACTTCCTAGTACGCCTATTAAATCATATGTAAAAAAAAAAATTAAAAAAGAGATGAAGTCTGATTTCAACCGATGTTCCTTCCCCTTGATCCAAATATTTCATTAATTATTTTATTTGGCTACTAGCTGCAGAACGTGCCCACGACAGGCCTCCGCAGATAGGCCCTCCGAGCTGGTTGCCCTGCCGGGCGGCGTCTCGGAATAGGATTATTAGGTGTCAAAAACTGAAAAAAAAATATTTTAAAGATTTAATCGTGATATGTAACATACGTGAAAGTCATAGCTTCAAAATAAAAATTTGATGTTTTTGCCAATTTTTTCATATCACCCCGACTAGTTTACGGTGGCACTTCATCGCACCCCCTTCACAACTTAGGAGGTACCACTAGGAGCGGATGGGATTACTTTGGAGGGGGTCGAAAAAACCGACAGTTTTCAAGATATCTGCGTATTCGTCCGAGACTCGTATTTTCCGCTAATGTTCAGTACATTCCGGTGTTGCAAAGGGAGACGCGCGCGCGCGCGCGCACACACACACCCACACACGCGCGCGCTGCTTAGTAGGGTAGGATAACTCTGAAACCACTGAACCAAATTGGATTTTGGGCTTTTTTTGGTTCAGTCGATTGCAATCAAAAGGGGAGGTGGACAAGTCACGCCAAAACTATAAAACATTTTTATTTTATATAATAACATTTTTATTTTATATAATTAATTTAAAGTATTCCTTATAATCTCTATTTATTCAGGTTATTCTTCGAATTTATTTTTTTAATATTAATTTATGGCAGAACTTATTAAAAAAAATCTTATTTTAAAAAATCTGAATTTTCCTGTCTTTCAGTTTTTTGTTAATTGTTAAAAATTTTTGGAGAAAATAAGCAACTGATCTTTTGTTCTCTTTTCAATAGGCGGTTTTTAACCAGTTTTTCCACTTGATCTTTAGTTATTCTTTTCAAGAGGTGTTCATTAAAAAGACTTTTCCTCACATAATTTTTCTAGGTGATTTTATCTTACTGATAAGTTATTTACTGATAGTTATTTTATTTCGTAACAATAATAATTAGCATATTTTTATTTTTTATAAGACCAAAATACGAGGGACAAAAAAGGTGTTATCTTGAACACGACAATGGTGATGGCGGCGGATGAGGGAACACAATACAGATGAAGGTGTTACTTAAAAAAGGAAATAACCTAATTGAAACACACTTAAATAGGGTTGAATAAAATAAAGTATATAAAATAAAATAAACCTTTTAAAGATAATAGTTTTTATGCCGTTTTAATCAACTAAAACAATAATATATTATAAAGAAATATTATTAATATAATATAAATATAATTAATATAATTAATATAATTTAATATAATTAATATAATATTATAAATATAATATTTATTTTTATCAAAAGCAAAGCAAGACAAACGTTTTAGATTGAGATTGTTAAAAATGTAAAAAAAAAAATCTGCGCTGATTTAAAATAACCTACATAAGGCACCAGTAAAAGAAATAAAAACAATCACAATGTTTGGTCATTAAAGAAAAAATTAATTTTTAAGATAAAGAAGTTATATCTGTTATTAAGTTTGAAAACAATTTCCGACTTCGGTAAAATCTTTTAAAAGAAAATAATAAAAATAATATCAAGTCTAGAGGGTAGAAAAATAAATAATTACAAAACTTTTACAAGCTAGAGGGGTGTATTATATCCTAAATCTTTTTATAAATGTTTCCAACTGTTCCTTCAAATAAACCTGACTACTATAAGTAGTGGTACAGCGTTTCAACCTTATGTCCAAAAGGTCTTGGCTTCCAATTTCAAGATTTGGTACGTTTTTTATATATTACACGTTACAAAATTCATTTTATTCTCATATATTTATTTCGAGTTTTTGTGATGAGGTGAATCAATTATAAAAAATTATCATAGAAAATATTCTGTTTAAATATACTGATTCATCTGTTTTCGCTTAATCATCTTAATAAGGTTGGAAATTATAATCACTCTGATAACGTCTCGTTATCATTACATTCCAATGATAACGATTTTGATAACAATCATCGCCCCTCCCATGTTACGATAGTACCAACTGTAAAATCTACCGGCATTCCCAGCTGCCAACCAATAATTTTATCTAGCATGAACTTAACATGCTTCCTCCAGAGACGTATGAATCAACAGTTTCTGATATGTTAAAACAATAAAAAGTCAGAAAATACGATAGAAATCAAATTTATAGATGTATTTTAACGGTATTATTTCAACAGGGTGTAGAGATATAGAATCCTTGAATATCTCCTCACACCTTACCCGATTTGAAAAACAAACATGTTTAAAACTAATAAATCATTCATTCCAAGTGCTTCTGATGAAATCGAATTTAACGCTTTTATGATATTTTTTTCAGATATATCAGATTATATTATATTTTGGGACAAAATTTTTGGACTTTGGAATGTTCAGCATTCGAAAAGAATAATTCAGTCTATCCGAAAGAAAAAATACAAAGACCTAAGTTTGTGATTTTTGACATAAAAAAACTTTGGGCTACGATAATTCTACCGTCTTTATTTACTATACTTCATAATTATTTTCACAGCTTAAAAAACGCTGTGCAATAAGAGCGTTAAAAGAACGGCTTTCCAGTATTAATTAACCTTGAAATCATATCCTTAAACCTAGATTTTTGCCTCTAATTCCTATACGCTTGAAACTCAAAAGGTTTCTATTTCTACTAGGTTTAAATCATCATAGCAAGTTTAATCAAAATCAGTTGAAAATGGCGCCCAGTAAAAGGGAACCCCGAAAATGTACCCAAAAAAGTTTGGTTCTAACTCTTTATTTCTGCGCTGAAATCAATAGGGCTCTACTTCCAATAGGTTTACATCACCCCACCAATATCATCAAAAATTTATATACAATTACGAAGTCTGTTCAGAAAATAACCGAATATTTTTAATTTTGCACCGATAATTTTTGGGTTATTGTTATTTGAGTGCAAAGTGTTAGTAGTGATTTTTGTAATATGCGATTTTCGGAAACTGGAGAAAAGTTTCAACTTTGAAACAAGCTTACGGAGACGATGCTCTGGGTTGTACGCAATATTATAAATGGTTTTCACAATTTAAAAAGTAGCAGTCAGTCGATTGAAGATGACCGTCAATCAGGAAGGCCTTCAACTTAAACTGATGACACCCGCGATCAAAAAATCAACGATCTGGTTTGTGCAAATCGCCGATTGACTGTCAGAGAACTTGCAGAAGAAATTAGCATCTCAATCGGATCATGCTGTGACATTTTGACCGAACATGCATCGAGTCGCAGCAAAGTTTGTTCCTCGTTTTATGACCAAACGTAGAAAGAACATCAAATGGACGTTGGTCGGCAACTTCTTGAACAAGTCGATGGCGATGGAACATTCATGCAAAGGAACATAACGGGATAATACATCGAATCAAAAAGTTCAATCATGAAAAATCGCACATGTTGCACTCAAATAACAAAACGAGTTATTAGCAATCCAAGAACATGTCGTTACAGGGGAAGTTTCAGAGAACACAACGCTGCCCGGTTGAACTGAACAGACCTCGTATGTAATTTCCGAGTTCTTCGGAAATCCGTAATAACTGCTCAACAGTGAAGCACTAAATGGAAGCAATTAGAAAATTCTACTATGGGCAGCGAGGGAACAACTCAACAGTTTTTTTAAAGGTGTAGGGTAGTGGCACATCTTGTTAAAGGGCATTAAAAAAAAAATATATATATATATATAAATTTTAATATTTTCCTTACTTTGCTATATATATATATATATATATATATATATATATATATATATATAAATTAAATGAAGGTTAAAACGGTAAAATATTTAAAAATATGCAAATTACTGCATCGATATAAACATCAAAATGCATATATATGTGCATAATTATATAAATTCCATTCATGTATTACAATGAAAGATAACATTTAAAGTACATTGACTTTTCAAACTAGTAAACATTTTTATTAAAAAAAATTCCATACATAAATTTTTATGATAGTACGGTGTATAAATATAAATATAAATATACTCGTATAAATAGATGTGTGGGCTTTATAAGTACATAATAAATATAAATCGATAAAATTACGGATTGAAAAATTCATACTTTAATCGAAGTAAACAGCCAACGATATATAACTGTATTGGTAATCCACACGCAAGTTCAAATAAAAGGTCATCCATCAATCAGACTATAAAATTTTAATTAACAGAAAAAATACAGAATTAAGAAAAAGTACATATACACTTTTTTTGTGGTGAGAGGAAGGAAAGTGGAAATGCATTTACGTACGGAATGCCGGACTCCCACCGCCAAGAGTCCTCCTATCCTAGCCTGAGAAGGCCGCTACCTAGTTTTCACCTGGCACAGGATTATCCAGGTCGCCCTTGTTGGCCTTGAAAATGCCCCCAACGAAGCGGGCCACGCTTATCAACGCATCACAGCATCAACGCAACCACGTTGTGAAGCTGTGTTCGTAGAACTGCCTCTAGTGTCCCTCGATTTTCCGCCCACCGAGAACATTTGAAAAAGGTATGTTTGGCGTTGTCCGTACACCGGAGCAACAGAGACAGTCGGGGAACGGCAATTTCACTATTGATATAGAAATAAGCGCTTAAGTATCCATCACCCGTTAAAAACTGGGTCACGTACTACCTCTCCATACTGCGGCTCTGTCCACAGTCTGACCAGAAGAATAAGTCTTGCGATCCATGTCCTCTGGGCTCGCGGTCCCAGGTCTCTTGCCCTCGCCGGCGATAGTCTGCCGGTATTTTCCCGTTCCCGTTTCCTCCTGTAGGTCACCTGCCCTCCCTTGCCAAATGAGCATGGGTATAACGCCGGCGACTACCACAACGGCAGGCCCGTCCGATACGTGAAAGAGACTCGCAAGCAGCGCTGCGCGAACCGCTTCCGATTTTCCTCGAATTTTAGCGCATTGGCCCACACTTCCACCCCGTATAGCAGGACGGAATGCACCGTGGTAGTAGTCGATCCGCCGACATTAACCATTATTCGGCTGAGAGCGGTTATGGCTCTCAGCCATATAACTCAGCCATACTGAGTTTCCGGTCAATCATACTTCACGGCCGGCTTGGCCTCGACAACCTCATCACCGACCCGCAACGGACTTGTCAGTCAATACGCTTCTTCGTTAGAACCACTAAGGGCTAGGGAAAACTCATGGTCGTCCAGCCAGGCGCTGACCCTGTGCATAACTCGGCTGAGCCTCAGTAGGGTGCGCTCCACGTCGCGGTCTGCCAGCGCGACATCGTTAGCGTACCTAACCACGGCCGACCCAGAATTATAATAATAAATATCTGTAACTTACTATTTTTTCCGAAGTACTGTCAAAATAAACTTCAAGAAAGTCGAATAAAATACTCACCTGAAACACAAAAATAAAATATTTTTTTACAATTTTACATTAATCTAAAATCATAATAAATGGTTTTTTTTGTAATTTTAAACGTAAAAATAAAAAAATTGTTTGTTTTACATTTGCTGTTAACAAAAAGAAAAGATGGGTTTATAGTTTTTGTCAGAATCATCTATTCATCAAAACCATTTTCAGTTTTAACGTATTTATTTAAGAAAGACAAAATATTATAACGGTATATAAAACTAAAATAAAAACAAATATTTATGTTTAAAATAAACTTACATGTAAACCAGCAAAAATACGGCTTCCCGTATTTTTGCACAGGCTGTACATCACTACAATACACAGCCACAAAAACTAAAATAGCACCCAAGAGGACAAGAGTTTTGAAATCAAAATCCAACATACATAACAAATTTAATTTCTTACACAACAACCAGATAAAAAAATTACGCACGAAATAACATACTAAAAAAAAGGATAAGCTAATAAATACAGCAAAAACCTTCTCCAATGCAATAAAAAATTAATTGAAAAAAAAGAAATTTTTATTTTTCCGCTTTGGCTTATTTTCTACAATAATCTAACTTTAATGGAGATGTAGATAATTGCAGACATTAATTTGATAAGTGATAATTTTGAAACCTATCAAACTAGATTCAGTATGATGATACAAAGGCGATGGCAGTTTTGTTTCTTCATTATTCTGATGCCAGCTGTATATTTTAACCGCTTTTGAAATGGAAAATAGAGAGTTTTGAAGGAAAATAAGTTCTGTTTTAGATTCAGGGTTAAAGATGTTTACAAAAAACTCAAATTTGAGGGCAAATTGAAAAACTGTTTAGTCTACCTACCGTGATTAAAAATCTGTTTAGTTTGGACCACCAGGTCGGCGCAGGCGAGTCCTTAGTTCTGTCGCGGGTCTCACGGGACCGACTCCAAGGTCGTAGAGTTCGTTTCGTTCGTCATTCCCGTCTAGCCAGGACCCCCGCATTGTTAGAATAATTCAGATAAATAAATTAAATCTCAAAGACAAAACAGCAGTAACTGAGGTAACTAAAGTACACAGACCTTTGACGAGGAAACCTTCACAACTTGTAGATGACAGATCTTAAATTAGTTTTTAATTATTAATTTTTCTTTCTTCTTTAATAAATATCTTTAACGATTTCACCTCTAGGGGAACTATGGCCTCAGTGTGTGGCTTAAAATCTTGCAACACGAATGTATCCTGAGAATATGTAAGCAATGGACCTTAAAATAAACTTTTTGGCTTTGTCTGTGCTAATATTAAATTATTAGTAAAAAGTAAATTAAAACATTGAAAAGAGAAATAGAAAATTTTTTTTTTTTACATGTAAATTATTTGAAGACCTTGTATACATTTATCGTTATCTAACGCACGTTAGTGATATAATAGAACTGTATTGAATGCGTACAAGTAAATGGCGTGCTTTTAGGGCTTTTATTACTTCTGCGTGAAAGCACTGCAATCGGTTCTTCGAATTAACATACGCTTGACGAGCGGTTTTATGTTTGTGATCTTAGCGGCCGAATTGATCTATACACATCAACGCGTATTTTTATCGAGGAAGATCATATTCGCAAAAAAATTTATTTGAACAGTTAGTTTCCGTTTTTAATTTATTACAATTTTTATTGTTAGCTTTGTATTTTTCTTTTTATTTAAAATATCTACACATTTTTATTGTTATGGATATTCAGCACTTCGATACGGGAAATAGTAAAATAACATTCAGAGTGTGTCAAGAAAAGTTTCAGCTAATCCTCTCATCAGAATAATGAAACAAGGTTATATAGATTATACGTCTGAAACGCTTTGTTTTAGAATTACTTTTTTAAGAAAAATTAAGGGTTTATAAGAAATGTTAAGGGAAAAATTGAAAGGAGAGAATTTTTTTATTCAATATATCTCAAAACTGTTTCCGTAAAAATGATTGTAAAATTCCACAAATTCGAGTCTAAAAGTAATTTTTTTATGTTTCTAGTAAATTTATTGTTTACGAAACAAAACTAGAGAATTTTTTTTCTTTTTTAACACTTTATTTATAGTCGCGTCAACAATTATAGTCATTAGCGACTTAAATGTAACTACTTGATTATAAATAATAAACAATAAACACCAAAAACAAGGAACAAACACAAACTGAGCAAAACCGCTAAATTACGTTCTTCCTCCCATTATCGGAGAGAAACCGCAACAGTCTTTTTATGCATTCCTTCCTGTTTAGTAAACACTTCACATCTGAAACTAGGTCTAACAGATACGGAGATTGTCTATGAGCAAGTGGTTTACGGATCATTTTACACTGCAAGCCTCACATTTCGGCTGAGGACATAGATGGGCGTGGGTAAACCTAGTGTGTCCAATCCTCAGCCGAGTTAGGACGAATGGTCTCTTCTGCAGCTTGGGATAAAAGGTTTCTAGGACACGCTCTCCCGGATGCGACTATGTAATGTCGTGGGAGGGCTAACAGCCAGAAATTATTCCACTGAGAACGTAATTTAACACGGACTGTTTTCGTTAAGTCGCTTTCACATGTTAATATTCTACTCGGAGGTCATTTATTACCGCTCTCTTGGCAGCCTCATCAGTCCGTTCGTTCCCGAGAATGCCGCAATAGCCAGGGACCCATACTCTTGAGAGGTTATAAATTACTTAGACAACAGCTCAAGCCCTGAAGTATACTTAAAGTCGGTAATTACCAAGATGTTGTAACTACGGGTCTCGATAACTCTCAAGGCGGAGTAAATCGCGTAGGCCTCGCAAAAGAACGCAGAGGAATAGGCACTAAGGTTATATATATGATCTTGGTGTCAGAGAGTATAATTGAACTAGAGAAATTAATTCTGAGAAAATGGATCTAATTCAAGTCGATAAAAATAGAATAATTTTTTTTAAACAATTTTATTGAAAATCAAATTAGTAAATAATTGTAAAAAAACAACAATCGATAGCCATGTAGTTTATATGATTACCCATCGACTGTTGCAACTCAAACATTCATAAGGATTCACGAAAAGAAACCCGCAAGGCAATATAACAGCTTGTTCTTTAATAACAAGTTCACATGACGCGTCAAAAATGATTGACCTATAAAACTGAAATAATTTTTCAACTAGTTTATTCTGTATTGTTAATGTTATACATTTTCATATTTTTTTAAATAAAAAAATTAGTTTTTAGGTACATCATTTTCAAAATAACTTATTTTAGTGAAGTTTATAAAAAAATTATATTAATGTAAGTTACTTACAAATATTTTTTCTTTTAAATGGTGCATCTCGAAATATTTTTAGTAAGTGATTTCTCCGGAATTAATTCCAGTAAATTACCAAATATATTATGCAAATTTAAAATAGTTAAGAAATTTTGCCGCATATTTCAGTAGTTTGGATTACAAAGAAACCGTAATATACAGTATAATAATTTGTTCTTAGAAATACGATGCATTCTATTACGTCTGTATGTCTGTACGTCTTTGGTAAGCACTAGTATTTTTATAGAATCAATATTTGTTAAACGTGGCAGTAATCGCTTCACGTGTTCTGGTTGGAAAAGCGGTCAATTTCGCAAAATTTTAAAGTTAAACTTCTCAAAGCTGCTATTCTTAGACTGTTTTTTTTTTTTGGTTTTAATATTTTTATTGGTGTATAGAATATTTTAATTTATTCTTTACATGTTTTTTACTTGCAAGAAATTTTCATAAGAAATTAAAAAACACGACTGCAAAAAAAATTGCTCTTTATTATAGGATAAAAAAAATGGTGGGCACCACATGACTTTCTTGTACGCCTATTAAATTACACATATACATTTTTTTAAACGAAAAGTACATAACATTTTATTGCGTTAATAACTTTTGATATTTTTTCATATTTTATTATTATTATTGATCGTAAAACTTTTTTACATTCAAAGGTGCCTTCCATTAAAATATTTCATTAATTAAAATTTCATTTGGCTGTAACTCTGGAACCAATGAAAATAACTACCGCATAAGGTACATCGTTGAAACGTTCTCGGGTTTACTACTGCAGTTAAGAAAAAGTCCAAAATATAATTTTTTTGGGTTTTGACCTTTTTTGGACACTTGATATATCGTTGAAAATCTCAATAAGGGCTTATTACTGCAGTTAAGAAAATGTCAAAAATCCAAATGTTTTGGATTTTGGGCTTTTTTTGGACCTTTCGGTGAAGTCGATTGCAATAAAAAGGGGAGGTGCATAACTCGATGTTACAACGGTCCTAAATCCAAAATTTCAACATCCTACGGCTAATCCAGTAAAACTGGATTCAGGGATGGTCAAAATGGATATTTCCGTTGAAATTTGAAAACCGAAACGATCACAATACTTCCTTTACCTCGTATAAGGAAATAATAAAAATTATCTTAACAACATATTCGTAATTTTGTCATATTTTAACATATTCGTAAGATTGTCCTATTACACCGGTTGTGCTAAATCTCATGCTAAAACACCGGTTGTTAACTGAACCGGTGTTCAATTAACCGAAAAACACTTAGCGTTTTTCACAAAATTCAATTTTCATCAATGGCTGTAACATGGCTGTAATTTACTCTGAAGTCGGTTGAAAAGAAACAAATCATACATAAATTTAATAGCAATTTTTTTTAATCGTCTATATTTATTAAGATTTTTTGAAAAAGTATCTCACAAACCATTTTAATGTAAATGGAATTCGAAATCGAATTCTTAATCAAAAAGAAAAATAATTAATGTTTTACAACCGAGTAATATCCAGCTAATTTAATATTAAGAATGATTAAATTAATATAGTAAATTAGAATTCAAAACCACAAACATGGTTTAGGAAAAGCGCTGATCAAACAGGCTAATATAACTTAACTACATTTTAGACTGCTGAAGTTAAGTAAGAGTGGGTAGTTGTTGAGATATTGAGTAAGTTATGTAAATGAGATTACATTTTATGACTGCCAAATTTTTACACTAATACGGAACTGATAAAAATCCTTTGTTCAAATATTTATAGATAATAATAATAGTTATTGCAGAGAATATTTTACCGTAAAGCGATATGCAATTTAAAGAAAAAATCTAGCGGGGCTATCGGGACCTAAAAAACTTCAAACTTAGCGCATCAGAAACCTTAAGAATCCTACAAACTAGAAAGCTTGAAAATTCCCATAAACCTCCCAGGGAGTGAGGTTCGAAGCTAATTTAAATAAAAAATCCCTTTCAGCACCCTGAAAGGCGGAGATAGATTTCACCGGTACTAAGCAGGGGGTTAAAAAATATTTCCACCTTAAAGTTAAGAAAAACTTCAAATTTAGTCAATACAACAATGGTGGTTGTATGTGAAAAAAATTTCACATGTTCATCATACGACAATCTCAATCTTCTTACAATTCCAGCAATGTTTTGGTCATCCCTTGCCGTAAGGGTTAGTCATATCAAAAATTTAAAAGTTTTAGGTATTTTTTAGAGGAATAACGACCATTTTAAACCGATTCGATACTAAGCCTATTAAGGATGGTATGATTTTTTTTGTCTTCAAAACCCCATTTTTTCAACCCCGTGGGCCATATCAAAAAACTTAAAGTTTTAAGCCCTTATCCAAAGAATAGTAGAAACTTTAAACGAATTCGATATTTTACTTAATAAGAAAGTTATAGCGATATTTTGTTTTTTTCCATCCGCATTTTGGCCGTTAACGAACTCGACCGAGATTTTGGGACGAGTTATTTTTAAGGAATAATTTGAAAGTGATTCCCGCAAAATTACGGCAGTTATCGTGTCCGCAATAAAATGAAATATGTATATATAAAATTTTAAGCTGACGGTGGTTTTGGTCTGGGGGGAAGTGAAACGCGAAGATAAGTCGAAATTTTCCGGATGGTACCCGTTACAATAAGTAGCTTTCTTATGAAATCTACCAAAAAAGCTGACAACACAGTACGACTTTTCCGTCACGCGGTTTTTGTCTAATGCACGGCTTTCACACACGTAACTAATAATACCTGCTTACACAACTTAATTAAAAATATTTATTATTTCATTTAAATATTATTTAATTCAACGGTTCTAACTAAAGCGGGCGCGCATACCTTGTTTCATTCGCGCCGATACTGCGGTACTAGCGGCCACTTTAAATATTATTCATTTATTTAATCATACCGCTCACGTTTGACGTTACAACACAGCTAAGTTGACCTTGAAATGACCTTTATTTGATCTAATCAAGAACAACATAGGTTATGAACGTATTTCTCCCTCGATATGAAAAAACTTTAATAGGAAACATTTTTCCTAAAACATGTACTTTTTGAAATATAAATATGTTTCAATTTAAATGAACCGCCCGGTATATGTTTAAATAAATTGTTTGACAGCAATGTTTTTTGGCAGTCGTGTTTAATATATCTTTATCAATACGCAATGTAATATAGCCCAATTAAATTTATAGTAATAACAGCAAAACAAGTCAGTGTAATTGATATCGTTATCACAACCACTAAACCGGTTTTATTTTATTATATCCTGTTTTGCGACTACTATATAATAATTATAATCGAGTATTATATAGATATTTAAAAAAAAAAAAAAAAAACATTATTTAATAGACGGTTTCATTCCTAAATTTCATTAAAAAAATAAATAGGAAAAAATGTACGTGCAGTAAAATAATGCTGCTTTACATAAAATTGCCTAATATGAATACGCAGTGTTTGTTAAAACTTCTTATATCCATATATTAAACCAACCTGTGATATAACATTGTGTAGTTTTTACTACATATTTATCTTCCCATTCATATTTCTTGATGTTATATAAATTCTTGAATTAGAAGATATCTATAAAAACAGAGGATGCAAAAATTGAATTGAACTTACTGGAGTAAGTTGGCCAGTAACGTGTTCTTTCTGGCCTCTTTCCATATAAGTAAAATTGTTTTAAAGGAGATGCTGTTTTTAGGAAATCAATAACTGAATATTAAACAAATGATTATAAATTAGAAGACATTTTGATAGAACATAGCATTAAGAATGGATGTTAAAGAAACAAAAGTGATGAGGATATCACAAAAAAAGGATGAATTAATTAGAAAGTAACAAAAAAAAGAAACTTATAGGAAAATGGATTTAGATTAGAAGTTTCTTGTAATGTTTAAATGCAATGTTTAAATGTTTTGTACGGGTACAAAACTTAAGAAAAAAGGAAAAAGACAGGAAACACTTGAAATTTTAGCATAGACGACATAGAGAGAATTAATTGAAAAGGTAGAAAGAAAGAAAACAGTAGGAGCTTAATAAAATAATTAAGAGAAGGAAAAGGTAAAGCATAACATAGAAGAGAAGAATTAATAGACGGTGCAAAGAAGAGAAGACGAAAAAATAAATATTTTAGTCCTCTAATAGCAAGTGAATCCTCTTAACAATTCAACAGTATAGGCAAAAATGGAAACGTTTATGCAGCAAAGAATCTGTTTCAGGCTAGATAACAACATGAAATAAGTCGATTAAACAAATAAAATAAAAAAAATTGTTAATTGTTAATTTTTAATTAAAAATGAAAATCAAATTTTCACTTCAGTTAAACTGAAACATATTTTTTTTTTCGAATATCATCCATAGTAAAATATATATTATACAAATAATATTCAATTTAAATTTAAAATTTTATTTTTCAAAATAAATTTATTCATATTGTAATTCCTGGTAAATAAAACAATAAAGGAAAACGCATATTCAATATAAGTTAAACGGAAAAACGGAACAGGAATATTTACAAATCAAAACTTAGGTAATAATTTAAAGAAAACAGTTTTGATTTGTTACAAATCAAAAGTAATGTGTAAGTAATTTGTAAGTAATGTGTAAGTAATTTGTAAGTAATGTGTAAGTAATTTGTAAGTAATCTTGCTTTTTTGCAAGATTACTTACAAAAAATAACTTAAGTTAAATGTACTTTTTCCTTTAAATAAATAAGAAAAAACAAATTAATAAAAAACTGTCCAATCCATATAACTAAAATACTAATAATTCAGAAAAGTAAAGCTAATATAATGTGATTTTACTTTATTTATTATTATAACCAAGAGAATGATAGTAGGTAACTTTCTTTACGTATACGACTTAAAAAAGGGAATGGCTTGTTTTTAACAAGCATTTAAAAAAAAGAAACGAAAATGAAACTGTAAAATGAAACGTAAAAACAATTAAAAGGTTATAAGAAAAAAAGAAAGTAAAATTCAGAGAGAAATATTATTCCAAATAATTATCTTAGTTCAAATTTCCTGATAAACATCAAGAAATATAAAACTTCAACTTAAAAAATACGTAGATAGATAAAAATAAAAAGAAAACGACTTCAAGAAAGCATACGATTCAATAGAGATACCCTTGCAAAATTTCGAATAAACAACAAATTAATCTCAAAGTAAAGGCTAACAGGAAACTACAACTATTAGCAAAGAGATGAGTAATCGTCCATTCTATTTTTAGGCAATGCTAGTAAAGGTTGGTAAGAAACGGCAGATAGAAGATATAAAAACAGCCGAAGAGATTAACACATTGAAGGGAATCGCTGGAGAAATGAAATTGCTGTAAGTTCCTAATTACAAAAAAATTGGGGGAAGCTTACGGAATGACCAAGAATAAATTATAACAAGAAACAAATTTCAAGGATCTTGATGCATTACACAACAGTAGTAAGACCCGAAGTCGGCCGAGAACAATGGCCGAATGCACAGAAAAACCAAAAGAAATAAACAAACTTTAAAAGCACACAAAGGAAAATATTAGCACACAAAAAGCAAACGAAGGTAGGAAATTATGAAAAAAAAGATAAATTTTACCGAAGGTGGCTAAAATATGTAAGTGAAACATATGTAAGTAAAACAAATAGTTCAAAGAAGATTTAAAAATAAGCATACATTTACAGAACACACTAAATCACAGACCGATGCATATTCAGACAAAAAAGTGTGTGGGATTCACACTTTATAATACTGGAAAATACCGGGAACAAAAGAAATTTTTTATCAGCGAAACTTTTTATCGAGATTCTAATAAAACCAGTCCCAATTAAAAAAGAAGAATTAATTCTGATTACAATTCACAAAACATTATTATTATTATTTGATATTTATTAGGCTTTATATCTGGCCATCTTGAATTAAGAAATTATTACGAAAAAAAAAGAAACAACTGATTTAAGAAAACGCACATTTTTTAATTGACGACGAAATTATCGCACCAATTACAGATGAATATTGGTGTTCTGCCGATGAAAATTATGAAGAAATAAAACAACATGCGATTATAAAAGAAAAAGATTTTATAACTTTAGAAACGGCAATACTGCAGAGTTAACATCAGCTTCATCTTAGAGCTGCAGAGCTGTTACTAATAAACAGAGTGAGAGATACTGGTACAAAAAAAGTACTCGAATTTGGTGCAGAAAAATTGAACGTCTGAATAATACAAATGTTTAAAAGTTTTTTTTATTGTCTTGTAAATTTTTTATTTTATATAAGGTGTTTTAAAAGAGGGTTTATGTGTTATGTATTTAATGCAATTTATTACTTTTTATTTTAAAATAAAGCGTGTACAAAAACTGTTTTTGTGAAGTTGTAGGCTTATTTTAAATGTACTGTTCTTATAATTTAACTAAAAGTTATGCGTTATTGATTATCCCAACGAATTGATTTACCAAACCACCTTGGTTTTAATTAACTTGGAAAATGGACGCTTCACTAAACGATTCATTGGTAGACCGCAATTAAAAATGTTAAATTAAGAAAAATAAAATGACTTCATAAAGAAAAAACAATGAGATCGTTGAACTTTGTGTAAGTTATTATTGTTTGGTTAATTTTACATGTCCTACTGTAGAAGCTTACATTTTAAAATAAATAAAACATATTTAAAGGGTTTTTTCTTTTAAATTTATTTCTTAATTTTTAAAAGAAACTTTTTTCCTAAACATGTTAAATGTTCTATTTCGGGAATAAATATTTACGAATATCTTCGGTTCCTGTAAGAAATTAGTAAACATTTTAACATTCCTTAACTAAAAATAAAATTAAGACGCAGGCAATTGCTGTGAATTATTTTACAAACTAAATAATGGTAGAGAAAAAAATTATAACTATTTCTCACTATTATACAGAGTGTATCAAGAAGTTCTTCCGAGACTTTTTTAACCTATTTTACCCGTGAAAATATTGGAAAAAGTTCTATATAAACATACGTTCTAAAATGATTTGTTTGCGAGTTACGGTTAGTGAAAGATTTCGCTCGCATTTCACCTACCCCGATAAAATGGGATCGTACTATACAATTATGTGTTGCCATGGGACTCCTCATGCAGAAAAATCCGTCGTGAGGAAGCGGTCCTTTGTCGATTGCGATTAGTCCATACTAGAGACACACACGAGTACCGAATGAAGAATGTGCACCACATTCTTATGGATCGCATTCGTTATGCGGCTTTGCGTAGAAAATTTAAATTGACCAGAAATATCCGTCATTTTTTGAGCAATGACAACGAAGTTTTAGACCGGATGTTTCTGTTTTTGCATCGTGCTGGTCTTATATCTAAAATTTAATATTGCGGTGTATAGTTTTGTTTTTGGTAAAGTTTATAGTGTCTGTTTTATTATTTTTTTTCTGTGTTTTTTTTTTATTCTCTTATCCGAGAAGGGGCCCTTTACACCCCTATATATATATATTAATTTTATATTGTTTTTTGTTTTTATTTTTATTTATTTTTTTAAAATAAATTTTATCCTATTTTAAAATTCTGAGTGATATTAATTATAAGTCCTTTGTGATGTTAGTTTTAACTAAACTTGTAGAGAACTTAGAAACGTTGGAATTTTATTTAGAAATAGTACACTGGACCAAAGTGCAAAAAATAATTATCTTTCACTACCCGTAACTCGCAAACAAATCATTTTAGGACATATGTTTATATGAACTTTTTCCATTATTTTTAGGAGTAAAATTGGTTAAGAAAGTCTCGGGAGAACTTCTTGATACACTCTGTATAATACTGAGATTTGTAAAATAATATACGTACCAGTTACAAAAAATTTCAAAAATGAGCTCGCCGTTATGAACACATTTCTTGACAGGCTTCGTACTGCTTTTGTTGCTCGTTTTAATTATTTATCTTATGAACGGGAATTATACGAGTATAGTGAAATTTAGTGTACATATACCCAACATTACAAATTTTGTTCCAATATTTTACCCGATTCCAAAATTCAAAAATGACGGACATGTAGTTTAATCTTAATTTCTTCATAAATATTAATTTTATAGAGTTATTTTTTTAATAAGATAAAATATTAAGCTTTTCGATGCGAACAAAATGATACCTCATTTGCTCAAATCATTTGATAAAGAGCTGAGGTATGACAAACTGTTAAAGTGGATAAAAATAATTTTTTACCCGTTTTATTAATATTACTGATAATAAAACATGTAATTATTTACAAATTAGTGGAGGAAGTATAAACTGTAAATAAGAAAAGCGTGAAAACAGTATAATTTTAAATTTACTTATTATGTAATTACAAAGAGAAATCAGTTTCAACCTTCGAAGTACTAATTTTCTAAAGTAACAAGGCATAAATATTAAAAAGTAAAAAAAAAAACGGCTGCAAAAATAAACAATCTTCTTATATAGTATAATTTTTTTTGTAATTTTTAAAAATTAATTAAATATATATATTTATATAGCCTATGAAAATCCCGGTAGCGTAAGTATTCCAACACGTGATCATACATCAAAATCGGTTCAGCCGTTCGACTTCTACGATGGAAAAACATACACCGTAAATACATCACATACTCCTTTTTCCGCAGTAGTATAATAAGTCAGAGATTTATATTTTATGATGATGAGTTTTATATTTATAAGAATTTCTATTATTAAGAACTACCTAGTGATATTGTAAGAACTCCCCATTGCACCTCCCAATCAGCGTCCTAGCGGCACCCCGTTTGTTACCGGTTGATGGTGAAGATTGGTCTAGCGTCACACGAGGTGCCCGCATCACCTCACCAATCTAGCTTCACGCGCAGTCCCTAAGGGAAGCCCATTATTATTATTAAACAATTTTTTTAAATTTATTTATAATATTATTTAACTTAAATTTAATTCTATTATTTTTATAAATTTATTCATTCGTATTATTCAGTTTAAACCCAGTTAACACAGTGATAGAGGCTCACAGTTCACAGTTCATTAATTCAATTCATTAAAAGTTCATTCATTAAATGTGTATACTACATGTATACACATTTATATAGGCTATGGAACTACCGGTAACATAAGGATTCCGACACGGAGTCATACATTTAAATCGGTTCAGCCGTTGAGCTTCTACGGTGGAACCTACATACATGCATATACCCTAAAAACATTATTACGCTTTTTTGAGCAGTCGTGTAAAAAGCCAACAGGACAAAGTAATTTAATAAAAAAATATATTAAGTATTTTATGCTATAAATTGTTATTTTCTATTTACTCGTAAATAAAAGAAGCATATACTAAAACCAGGCGATATTTTAATAATTTATCATATTTTCTTATGATTTTACATTATGCCGGAAGTTTTTGCTTTATAGACTCTTTAAGTCAATTGATTAGTTTCGTGCTACTTTCCATTCTTTTTTAATCTTTTAATTTCGACATTATATGTCTATTTTGGCTTGTCTTCTGAATATCGTAACACGTGACCAGACGCGCCAACCTAGTTTCTACTGTCTAAACATCTCTTCATTTCAAATTTGTTTAAATCCATCTAATCAATATACTTCTGTAACATTTAAAATTCCAGTTTTTTTCCTTACTGCCCATGTTTCGCTGTCATAAAACGCTAAATTCAATGGAAATACTTCCCTTTATATGTATGTATATATACATATAAATCCGGTATGATCCGATATATATATATATATATATATATATATATATACCAGATCAACAAGAAAACCCAATTGGAGAATAATATGTAATTATGTACGATTATATATGAAAAAATTTAAATTTCATCATATAGGAAAGGGTTAATTATTTTAAATTCTATAGAGTTCACCGACATGTTCGCAATTTTTTTATATTTATTAACATCGCATGTTTTACATCGGAAAAATACAAAATACGTAACACTAATTAATAATAAATAGTTACTTAGACAAAGAGATTTATAATATAGTTTATTATAAAGTTATTTTCACGGAACTATTACACCAACAAAGTGATGTTTGATATAAAATATCTCTAAAGCAAATATGAACATAATTAATTTATATAACAATTTTGATTTAGACAGGCGTAATCAATCTTCCATAATGTTAATTTTCACAAAGTGTAGAATTCTATTATTTAGCATAATAATTATTATGCCATAAAATAACTAGCTGAATCTGTTCGTTAAAGGGTGAAATTGTTTTTATTTTATAGTATTATAAAAAACCCCAAAAAAAACCGTGGAACTTCTTTATATTTTATTTGCAGAAGTAAACATTAAAGAACTATTTAAAATCATCCGTGGAATAACAAAAAGGAATTTCATTTTAATTTTATTTCATAATATAAATTTATTATTATTTACTATTATTATCTTATAACTACTTAGTTATTGCAGATTTCAACACATAAATATTTTTAATTATTTTTTTATCGCAGGGCTTCCACACTACTTTACACCCACTGCTTACTCGTCCCACAAGTGTGACCCACACTCAGGTCGCGTGGTTAACAACTACCAAGGGGAAAAACAGGTATCGTTGAATATTAAGAAGACCTATACAAGTAGAACAACAATTTTTACCTTGCTATACGAGATTTCGATAAAATATATACATATAACCTATTAAAAATCTTCGTCAAACATTACAAATTGTGTACTAATTATGTGTGAAAAATTTCACGTCGAAATTTCGTCGTAGTAAAAATAATTTCAAACAAAAATTAAACTTTACTGCTTTAGAACATGTAATACATAGAAGGTATATTCGTATAAAAATATACGGTTCATAATGTAACATATTACAATTCATCTGGATAAACTGGCAACTGTGACAATAACATAAAAACTCACTTTTGGTAAAAATAATCACGCACTCCTAAGTTCATTAAATTTCTTAATAGATTTGCCTTAAAAATTAGCAGCTGGTTTAAAAAAATATTTTTTCTGATATTTAATTTACACTTTATATGCAGTACGATGAACGTGAATGTTTTCTGATAACGCTAGAATGCGTAATCTACTGAAAAAGGTATTCTATATTTGTGAATCGCTGAAATATAGACAGGAATTCTGTCTTCACGGCTTGCGTTGGGCCGGAAAGAAGGAAAATTGTCGATGGAGATGTGAAGGAAGGATTTACCAGTTTTCTGGGCATTTGCGTCCCTCTGATTCGTAGCGTCACGTGGTTCTATTGTCGTTTCGTCGTTCTGCAAATCATTATCGTGAAGTTTCTCGAGAACTAGGGTGTCAAACCCTTCAACAACTTTGAGTAGACTTTGTAGCCAGTATATGGGTATTGCGATGTCTTGTGCCGGAGTTTTCGACCGGATCGGAAATTTAAATGACAACGTGAAGCTATAAAAAATTAAAGCTACAATAGACGTTCAAGGATATGTATGATGGATAACGACATTAAATCGATACGTAACTCATTAAAGAAGATCGGCATCATAGGTTCGGTGAAATTAGAAGTCACGGAAGTGCTCGTTCCATTATCACAAAGGATTTTAGCTTCCGCAAAGCGGGTTCAAGACTTTTAACCCGAAATAAAAAACAGACTCGACTGGAAATTTGCCAAACGTTCCTGTATCGATTTTGACGAGAGGAAAATAATTTTTTGTATCGAGTAGTCACATGTGTTTTTTCTTCCGTCCTACTCTCCGAGCCGGATCCACAACTAAGCAAACCACAGCCCAAGGATTGTCTACTCAAACGGGCCTCCCCGTTTGCCGGTCATAAGTCTAGTCAGCCCGCCGGTTAGATCTTTTTATTGCCTGCCTCTAACCTCTAGGGCGGGGTATTCAAGCTCGACTAAGTTTTCCTGGACCCCACTCCAGAAGCCGGGACTCGATCTTGACGCCAATGACTCTAGTGAGAACACCCTGTGTAGGGCACTCACACCGGGTCTCGGTCTTTTTCGGGAAGGGATGACAGACTCCCAGCGCCTCATCACTGCCGCCCATCCATGCAAGCACAGACGAACGGTAGCTCCGCAGAGGGCTGTTCCTCGACCCCTCGCCACCCCATCCTCTGCCTAACGACATGTCTCTGCCCCTAACGACATAGAGTCTACGATTCAATCAGCCGGAAGAGTCCTGGCAACTGCCTTATGGTACCGGAAAAGCGCATTGCTAGTTAATTTTCTTCATTATGTCACACTGTAAATGCTGCATACTACTACCGGCTCTTGTACAAAGTGAAAAAGCCGCCGTCAGAAGCTCAGATATGTAATCTTTCTTCATGACAACGCCGGACCTCACACAGCCGTTAGATAAATGGGAAAAATTTACTGGGCATTTTAGAAAATCCCCTGTAGGATACAGAATTCTATATGTTTCGGCTATTTAAGAAGTACTGTGAGGATGGGAAAAATTTACTGGGCATTTACCGTTAGGACATCGAGTCCAGAGCGATAAAATCGTGAGTAATTGAATCTTGCCACGTCCTAAAATATCTTTTTATGAAGAATGGATACACAAACTTCTCACACGTGGGAAAAATGTGCAGATTTTCAGAAATACTACCCAGAAAAGAAAAAAACATATTTTCCATTTTCATTCTGTACTAATACACGTTAAACGTCCTGTGTTTTATATTTTGATGACCCTCGTAGAAACATATAAATATCTGTTCAAACGATAAAGAGTAAATATAAGGTAAAAGCTGAGACAACCGTTTATTTTGGGGAGTTGAACGAATCGAATTTTACTACAATGTAGCAAGGTGACTCTATTATGTAGTCAGTCACCTTGCAATTCAATGATAAGTTGCAATAATTTTAGTAGATATTAGCTATCGTAAAATCTCTGATCACTAGATCACTATACCGACCGGTATAGTATCTAGTATCTAGTCGGTATAATATCTAGAGGCGACCGCCTTTAGATATTCTGAACCCGATCATTACTTGATAACCGTTCGCTACGCTGAACGATAAAGCAATAAACAAGAGTAAATTGTTCACACGTCTGATAAAATTTTAGTTATACTGACAGAAAATTTGAAGTTCCTATTTAACTGTTTAAAATGAGATCAAATTCCTTCACTTATCTTAGAAATAAATAAGAGAAGGTTTAATCACAAATGTAAGAAACAAAGAAAATCTTACAAAATTATACTGAGGAAAAAAGTAATTTTCATTATTTTTTTCCGTAAATTACAACATTTTTCCCCCTAAAGGATTTAAGAATTTGATTTTAATAAACAGTAAAAGAGGGCGCACAAAATATAAGCATAATTTCTAAAACCTATGTAGTACGATAATATATGAATAAAAAAAAGTTTAAATATTAAATATTACGATAAAAACTATTAACAAGTCAATGAACTGTAAACTGTTATTTCATTTTTGCGTCAAACAGACCACACCCTTATGTAAATGCTAACTATAAGTTTAACGCATTTAAAAAATAACACATTGATAAATAATTACAGTACTAGTAATAATAATATCTAATATCATCCATCGGGAACGTATAACTACTGACTAAAAATAACTGACTTTACTAGGACATGAACGCTGGAACTCTCGACTACCAAATCAGCTGATTTGTGAAGACGCGTTCAAGACTAGAGAAACCCGGTGGGTTAATTTTAGTCTGCCAGGATATAATTCCTAAACGGTTAATCTGTTATTAATAGAACTCATAAATTGATTTAATTTTGAATCGTCCTTCTAACATTTGCAAAAATAAACCGTGTTTACGCCACCCTTCTCTTGAACTGAAACGGTTTTTTTTTTAGATTTCCTTGTTTCAGTATTATTTTACTCAATATATAATGTAAGAAAAAAATTAGAAAAGATATTTTAAAACATAATTTTTACAAAAAAATAAAGATAAATAAAACAAAACAATTTAATATAAAAAGTAAAAAATAATTTTCTTTACAAGAAAATTACTTTTAAAAAACTGTATATTTATGCTTGATTAAAAAGAAAATCGTAGGGCGCACTCTAATTATAAAGTCGTTTAATTTTTTTTTTTTTTAATTTTTTCTCTACTTTTTAGACATACTCGTAATTAAATGAAATTGTTATTAAATGTTACATTTATAAATGTAATGTTTGTTTAATTAGGCTGACTGGTATTTTAAATAACAGAATAATATATTTCTGAGGAAATTTCATTTTTTATTCCCTCCACAGAACTGAATTGCTTAAAAAAATATTATTTGAACAAATTAAATTCTCTTAAGTTATAAAATCTCTTCGTTTGGTGTGTGTAAGTTTTTAGTTTTGTTTTAATTCTATACCAATTAAAAAATTGAATAGAAATCGATTTATTCAATCTTAAGTTATCAAGCGAAGTACAGACCCAGATCCACATACATATATTCTTAAGAAATTCTTCAATGCTAAAATTGTGTTGATTTCAGTGGGGTAATAATAAAGCGTCAAGATCCGTAAAAATCCCGACAGGCAAAATTTGATCTAATTAACAGTTTTTTTTCTTATATTGTATACTGTACAGCATAGAAACATAGCCGAGAACATAAAACTACATACAATTTTGTTTCAAATGTAGAATTTAAAAAATTAATAATTAAGCGCTTCAAAACACGTATTAATGTTAATAAACATTTTATTAGATTTTTATTTTAATCAAATCTAGCCTACTTTTTGGTAATATTTTTGAAAACTCGAAAGTTAATTTTAATAGTTCTTTAAGCGATAAAGAAAACTACAATTTTCTTTTCAATAATAAAAATATTAAAAGAGATAAAAAAACACAATACATATATTTTTTAGAGGTGGGCAATAAATTTAAAAAAAACAATTTCGAAAATGATTCTTGTACAATTAAAATTTTCTTAAGTAAAGTTTTCTTTAAATTTAAATTTAGAGAAAAATCTTCAATAAAGATTAACACAAAGAACGTAAAAAAGTTTTCTATGTTTAAGATTTGGGATTTATAATTTTAGAAAATTATAGATATTTTTCATAGCCCATTAATACATGATGTATAAAATACTAAAATATATTCAAATATAAAACCAAATGTTGATTAAGAGCAAATAAAAAGAAATCTTCATTTGAATTCTAATACATTAATAAAGTTTACTGGTAAATCTGTGTGAAGAAAATAGAATTGGTTTTTCCGCAATATCCCCCAACCCATCAACGAAGTCTGAAAAAAATATGATCAGTGCCCCATATAAAGAGATGTTTGAGCCAAATTTGAAGAAAATTGGTTTGGTCAAATCCGATGATACGAGGGCAAAAGCAGTGCGACACATACGTTAAGCACATACATCGACAGTTCTTCAACGATTGCTTTGAAATTTTGACATAACGTTGCATTACAATACGCGCGTATTTTTATATACTTACTATTTATATACCAAAAATGTCACACCTGTGACAGGTAAAAAGATGCTTTTTTGAAAAACAGCGCATAAAAGCAACACACGCTATACTAAATATTTTACGATTCCATTTTAATGTTTCCGGTATGTGTGTCTGCTATAAACTAAAAAACTACTGGACCGATTTACGCGCGTGGAAAAAGGGAGAAAGTGAAAATCGAAAAAGATATAAGAGAAGAAAGTGAAAATTGAAAAATAAAAAAGGGGAAATGGGAAAAGGAAATGGAACTGGAAAGGGGAAAGGAGAAAAAAGGACGAAAGTGGGAAGAGGAAGGGGAAAGTCAAATAAGGGAAGGGAAGGAAAGGGAAAGGGGAAAAAGGTAAACGGAATATGGTAAAAATGAAATTGGTGAAAAGCAGGGAAAGGGAAGGGGGAAAGTTGAAGGGGAAAAGGGTAAAAAGTGGGAAATGGAGAATGGGGAAATGGATAATGGGGGAAATGGAGAAGGGGGAAATGGATAAAGGGAAAGGTTAAATTTTGTAAAGTTCCGTAATGTTCATTTTCTTAATGTTTTATCAAACTTTTATCAATTGTGTTCATTTATTCTACATATATACTCAAATCTAACAGCAGCGAAGCATTGCCGGGTCTGCGTATATATATTTCACTTTCTTATGGACAAGATAACTGCCGTAATTTTGCGGCAGTCACTTTCACATTGGTCCATGGGGTCGGAAATGAGGAAGGGGGCTTTTTCGAAAAAAAACAAAAAACAAAAACAAACTTTTTTATTAAGTAAAATATCGAATTCTTTTAAGTGCCTACTATTCTTTGGATAAGGCCCTAAAACTTATTTAAGTAAACCATTTTTGATATCACCAACCATTGGCCCAAGAGGTGAAAAAAAATGGGGTTTCTAAGACAAAAAAATCATACCTCCCTTAATAGGCACAGCATTGAATCGGTTTAAAGTGGTCGTTAGACCTCTAAACATTACCTAAAACTTTTTTCCGATTGTTATGACCAACCCTTACGGCAAGGGATGACCAAAATTTTTCATTGTAAGAAGATGGGGCTTGTCGTATACTAAATATGTGAAAATTTTTTTCACATGCAACGAATAAATTTGAAGTTTTTCTTAATTTTAAGGTGGACATTTTTTTATCCCCTGCTTATGCACCGGTGAAATCTACCTCCGCCTTCCGGCATGCCGAAACAGATTTTTTTTCTTATTTAGATGAACTAGTTGGACCATGATAAGTAACGATTTTCAAGAAATCCGACGTACCATTTTTAGATATTTTGACATAATCACAATAAAATACTTCCTACTTTAATATAGCTAATTTTACACGACTGCCCAAAAAGACTATGTCAATAGTACCCCCTGTCACCATAAGGAGCGCTAGTGTAGCACTGACAAACAGCTGTTTTAGTTGTCCATGTCGTGTCGTCAGGGGTGAGCGGTAAAATTGAATAAATGAATAATATTTAAAGTGTAAAAAAGTAACTCCGTCTGACTGGGTATCGAACTCGATCGCCCGGTTGACTTGATACCTAGCTTTGCGGCTACAACTGTATGCCGACTACACTGGCGAAATTTGTTTTTTATTTAAACGGTAAAATTACATTAGTTTAGTTAGTGCCGACCGTCGTTGCTACTACCGCTATACCCGTGCGAATTAAATACGGTATGCGCGCGCGCTTTAGTCATTGAGTCATTGCTTTAGTCACAAATGAAAAAAAATATTATATATATATATGAATTAATGATAAATATTGTAAGCCATGCATCAAGATACAACTCACAGTTAAATAGATTTAAAAAAAAAATACTATACGCAAAATTGTCACCCACAGGCTCATTAAATTATCCTATATTAAAGAGCAATGTTTTTGACAGTCGTATTTTTTAACTTTTAATGTTAAATTAACAACATAATCCGTTTCAGCAACTAAGAGTAAATTCATTTATAAAATACACAAAACGCAACAAACAGGATTACTTCTTAGATTCTAGATTCAGTACCTAATTACGTAGTAGGCGGAGGCTTATGTATTACCAGAGTATTTATACGAGCATGCTTAAATCCAACGTCAGATGAGTACATAATTTGGGAGGATTTTAAGAAAACACTAGTTTTCTCTGCTGCTATAATTTCGTCTCTATATCTTTGAAATAAAAACTGAAGCACGGTTGAACCATGTTGCTAATTTCATTATCCCTTTTCACTTGATGTGAAGTATTCTTTAGTAGGATTAAACAAGCGTTGCTTAGATATTTAAAACTAAATATTTCACGACGTTAATGTTAAATACATCTTTAAAAAAATGAGATTTAATAAAATCTTAAATATAATCACCCCCATTAACTCCATTTATTTACTTCATGATAAAGCTTACCTATCTTATTTCTCTGTAAAATTAGATGAAATCTAAAATATTAGGTTCGTTCAGTATTTAAATATTTGTAAAAAATTATTATTTTTTCAATGATAATGAAACTAATAAACACATCTTGACTGGAATTTTGAAAAACTTCCCGTCTCATTTGATTACGAGCGTTGTGAGGCAAAAGAATTACGGCGGATGAACTCAGATGTTTTCATTCCATATGTTGACGTATAGATTCCGGCTTTCAAAATGAATCCAAGTTTCATCAAAAGGAATTGTATTTAAAAAAAAAACAAAAAAAAACAATAACATTACCATTCGCTAAAAACAATCCTTTAAATTCCGTAAAGATGTGAATTCAGGTGTTTGTGATTTTAAGTCGTAATTATGTTTGATGCAGCTCTCCAAGATTCCCTATCTAGTACTAGTCGTTTCATTTCACCCTCTACATCCTACATCCCTAACAATTTGTTTTACATATTCCAAACGTGGCCTGCCTACACAATTTTTCCCTTCTACCTGTCCTTCCAATATTAAAGCGACTATTCCAGGATGCCTTAGTATGTGGCCTATAAGTCTGTCTCTTCTTTTAACTATATTTTTCCAAATGCTTCTTACTTCATCTATTTGCCGCAATACCTCTTCATTTGTCACTTTATCCACCCATCTGATTTTTAACATTCTCCTATAGCACCGCACTTCAAAAGCTTCTAATCTTTTCTTCTCGGATACTCCGATCGTCCAAGTTTCACTTCCATATAAAGCGACACTCCAAACATACACTTTCAAAAATCTTTTCCTGACATTTAAATTAATTTTTGATGTAAACAAATTATATTTCTTACTGAAGGCTCGTTTCGCTTGTGCTATTCGGCATTTTATATCGCTCCTGCTTCGTCCATCTTTAGTAATTCTACTTCCCAAATAACAAAATTCTTCTACTCTTTTCTACATCTTCTTAATCTTTTCTCCTCCTATTTTCACATTCAGCGGTCCATCTTTGTTATTTCTACTACATTTCATTACTTTTGTTTTGTTCTTGTTTATTTTCATGCGATAGTTCTTGCGTAGGACTTCATCTATGCCGTTCATTGTTTCTTCTAAATCCTTTTTACTCTCGGCTAGAATTACTATATCAGCAAATCGTAGCATCTTTATCTTTTCTTTCACCTTGTACTGTTACTCCGAATCTAAATTGTTCTTTAACATCATTAACTGCTAGTTCCATGTAAAGATTAAAAAGTAACGGAGATAGAGAACATCCTTGTCGGACTCCCTTTCTTATTACTTATGTTCTTCAATTGTTACTGTTGCTGTTTGGTTCCTGTACATGTTAGCAATTGTTCTATCTCCGTATTTGAACCCTAATTTTTTAAAAATGCTGAACATTTTATTCCAGTCTACGTTATCGAATGCCTTTTCTAGGTCTATAAACGCCAAGTACGTCGGTTTGTTTTTCTTTAATCTTCCTTCTACTATTAATCTGAGGCCTAAAATTGCTTCCCTTGTCCCTATAATTTTCCTGAAACCAAATTGGTCTTCTCCTAACACTTCTTCCACTCTCCTCTCAATTCTTCAGTATAGAAATCTAGTTAAGATTTTTGATGCACGACTAGTTAAACTAATTGTTCTGTATTCTTCACATTTATCTGCCCCTGCTTTCTTTGGTATCATGACTATAACACTTTTTTGGAAGTGTGACGGAAATTCCCCTTTTTCATAAATATTACACTCCAGTTTGTATAATCTATCAATCGCTTCCTCACCTGCACTGCGCAGTAATTCTACAGGTATTCCGTCTATTCCAGGAGCCTTTCTGCCATTTAAATCTTTTAATGCTCTCTTAAATTCAGATCTCAGTATTGTTTCTCCCATTTCATCCTCCTCAACTTCCTCTTCTTCCTCTATAACACCATTTTCTAATTCATTTCATCCGTATAACTCTTCAATATATTCCACCCATCTATCGACTTTACCTTTCGTATTATATATTGGTGTACCATCTTTGTTTAACACATTATTAGATTTTAATTTATGCACCCCAAAATTTTCCCTATATTTTCCCAATATTTCCCCAAAATTTTCACCGGAATATTTTCCGGAGAACTAAGTAAATATCCAAATTGTTTTATCAGTTTTGGTTATAAGTAAGGTAAAAACAATTACGTATACAACATTGTAACAAAGTAACAAATAAAGAAAATTATTTTTTTTAATAAATACTTGAGAATTGGAAAGCAAACACTAAACTGTTATATTAAATAAAATTTACAGTATTGTACAAAAAATCAGATAAATTGGATTAAAATTTAATTAAAGTTTGTTTTTTTTATTCTACTAAAAACGTGTGAAAAACTATTATAATACGTAATCAGGACAATATTCTACTGTTAAAATAACCACTTTTTTTACGTATAAGATAATTTTAATCGATTAAAAGGATGAAATAATTTGAAATTAATTTGAATAACAGTTACCGTGGCTATATTTTTATCTTAGATTTTAATAACTCGCTCGACAATAATGATAAAAATATGCAGGATGGTCTTAATTGATTTTCCCAAAAATGGTATTTTAACATATGAAATTTTATTCATTAATAAAATATTTATTCGAGTCCTGAACAAATTTTCCCTCAAAACTTTAACAGATTTATTTCGACTTGCTCAATTTAAATAATGTTTTAATCGCCAGTTAATTTTCTTTCTAGAAAATCTCTTTTACTTTCTTGTACTTACGAAGTACAAGGAAGTACTGTAATCTCGAAAAATTTCGGTTTTCAAATTTGGAACGGAAATATCCATTTTGACCATCCCTGAATCCATTTTGACGTTTCGGTGTGACGTCTTTACGTACTTATGTATTTACATACGTATGTATCTCGCATAACCTAAAAACGATTAGCCGTAGACTGTTTAAATATCAATTTAGGACTGTTAAAAGGGGGAGGACTGCACCTCCCCTTTTGATTGCAATCAACTGGATCAAAAAATTGCTATAGAAGCTAATGTGCGCGTTCAGGATCCTTTCAATTCGATTCGGTCAAAAAACGGCGTATCAAGGGATCGGTTTCAAATGCAAAATTAAATAGGCGACCTCTGTTAGAACACCAGAGACCATAACTGATATTCAAAGAAGGGGTTTACCGGTCCGAAATAATGCATAAATTATCGCAATAAAGCTGTGTGTAAAATACACAAGTTGCTGAAAGAATCTTTATGATTTAAATTTGAAATCGTATCTTGCAACAAATTAAGAGAACAGACAAACCAAAAATCTTTATTGTAACCGGCTCAGAAACATTGTCGATGCACAAATAGACCAGATCCTTTTACTTCACATCAAATGAGGCACGGTAGGCTATCATTTAACTGGGCTTAGATCGGATAAGTAAAAATCCTCAACGGGTATTTTTGAGCGTCCACTTCACGATTTGAAAACGGGTGTATGATGTACTGTTATTGGTAATCGTGTAGCGGAGACAATATTTTTTGACCGGACTGTCAATACATAGGGTATATCGTAGATTTTACAGTAGAATTGTATGCTCAGTTTACAGATCATGAAAAAGAATACGGCTTCTCCCAACAAGAAGGAGCAACTTGTCACGTATCAAACGTTTCACTAGTACGCGTTCATACATCTTTTCTTAAAGAACAAACTGTCACAAGAGGGGTAGCCTCTGCGTTCCTCAGATGTGTCTAGTTGTGATTTTTCCTTTTAAGAATAGATTTTACGAATCAAATCTTTACACCTACAATGAACTAAAAGTAAACATTCAACAAGAAATAGGCGCATTGATACAACGTTTTGCATCAGATAATTGTCAACATGCACAAAAGTGCATCACTCGCATCGCAGCTCACTTCGAAAAATTTTATAAAAATACGGTGAATATGTAAACCTTTGCTAAAAGTAAATGTAGAATTTAATTTTTCATTTCATAAATAAAATGTTGCAAGTCTTAACTGCGTTTAGTACATAGCGGTTAGGTTTTATACTGTTCACCCTGTATTTTGAGGTAAGTTCTATGCACGCTCTACAGTTATAAGCCTGATAGTCTTAAGAGAAAAACTCGTAGTCGAAGGGATATAGATTTAAAATGACGGGTGACATAAGGAGTAGAAGAAAGTATTGGTGGCTTAGTAAAGAAGAATTTCCTTTAACCGTAATTTTACATATCTAAGAATATTATCAGTCACTCTTTAAAAACTGAAAACTTTATGAAAAATCATAAATAATTCCATCAGATGGCTAGCAAATTTTACGCAAAATGTAATAAAAATCAAAAAAACATCGTTTGACTATAACTATATAAACTTATAAACAAATGAAACTCAAAAAGTCAACTTTAGCAGAACCTCACTTCGTTAAGAGTTGTAATGTACTAGTAATTTGTAATGTTCTTAGATGGTTTAAAAGTTTTGAAACTAATGCGTAGTTCTGTAACTTATATCATCGTAATAACATACGATTACTGCAGTTCACTTTTTATTGGAGTACTGTAGTTACACAGTAAAATATGTACAATTATTAAAACTGGCGCCACAAATCCTACGAGAAAAACTATTTAATGATTTACTTTAAAGAAACATCTAATAAAAATAGAGTTAAAATGGAATAAAAATTAATGATTATTTACATAGCAAATTAAATATTCATCAGATAAGTAAAAAAATAATGTACCTATTTTTAAAGTAATATATTAATTACTACGTATAACGTATGAAACAATAAAATTACTTAAGTAAAAATAATACACGAAGTACATGCATTCCAGAATTTAACAAAACGTCTGATGAATAAATCATACACAAACAAATACAAAAACATAAATTTAAAACCAGATTATTCTATATTAGAAACAATAAAACTATGAATTTTTTTTATATAACCTTGTAAATAAATGTAAATGTAATAAATTTTTATTAAATTATTTAACGAAACGTTATTCAAAAAGCCTGTATATGCGGCCTATATATTACCTTGATTTTTGACATCTTTACAATAACAAAACATTTACTGGAAATAACTTTTCTTATTCAAATTTATGAAATATTTTACCAAATATTATTATTACGTTATTAACTTTCTAAAACTTAGAAATATTTCCATATAAATTTCAATATTTTAATCGAAATTTATATTTTGTAATATTATTTTTGTTTTTATGAAAGAGCGGGGATATATCAACAGCTGTGATCATTAGCCAGGTGGAAATTAATAAAATATGAAAAAATGTATGCCTGACCAGGATCCGAAGACGGGATTCCGCATGAAAAACGCTACCTACTCAGCACACAAGTCAAAGAAAATTGTTAATATTTTTTAATAAATTTAATTTATATTCCTTTCCGTTTAGATAGCGCTATAGCTGTAGAAGGGAAAGCCTTGTAATCGGTCCAATTTGGGCATATGCGGTTTTCACCGGATCTTCACGTTTTGACATCTAAGGAACCCAAAAAACCGGATGGAAATTTTACATAAGTTAATGTTTATATATACTAGTGTGTGTGTGTGTGTGTGTGTGTGTGTTTGCGTGTTTTTTGTTGGCCCCTAAATAACCTTATACTTTTACTACTGGACCGATTTTGACCAAACCAGGTCAGATTATTTCTATACACGGGGTATTGATGCCGTTAAATTATAAACTTAAAAGGTCAAGGGAATGGGTGAGTCTGTAGCGCAAGGTCACCTTCAGTATCTCGAGATTTCGCTTAATTAAGGTCATATTTGTCGACAAAATGATTGACATTTGTTAATTACAAAAAAAATCTTCAAAAACGTTCTTGAAAAATCGCACCCACACCCACAAATATGCTCCAAACTAGTGGCTAAGTGGGGATACTGCGTCAATAGTACCCCTTCTCACCACAAGGAGCCATAGTATAGCACTGAAGTACAGTTTTCTTGTAGTCGTCTGCAATGTTGTGACGTCACAGGTGAGAGGTAAAATTAAATAAATTAATATATAAAATGTAGACGGGAAAGTCCTACAACTGTGTTGTCAGTTTTTTTTTTCACTGTCTTTATAATTGATTATTTTTTAATAAAAAATAAATTTAGGTTTTTGAAGATAGTCGGGCCGCAAACTATACATGGTGTACGGAGGAGTCTTCGAAAGTATGACCACTTACGCGGCACCCGTGTGGGTGCATAGGTTGGAAAGAAATAGAGCACTTATTCTAAATTTAAGGAGTGCCCAGCGCAGAGCTTTCATTGTGTACACCGGTGTTTTTAAAACAACCTCCTACGAGGCTACTACCGTATTGGGAAAGACTCTCCTAATCGATTTAGCGGTGAAAGTTGCGAAGAGGTCAGGAGGCCGAGGAATTTGGGATGCGGTTTCGAGCGGGACGTGTACCGGAGCCAGAACGGTTATCAAAATGCTCCGGATATAAATTTCGTACAGTTGCCCATCTCCCGCTTGCGGAATAGGCTTCAGAGCCTCGCGATGGAAGCACGGCAGCGTAAATGGAACACCACGACTAAGGGAAGGTCTTTGTGTAATTTTATACAAGACTTGAGGTGGTACGCCTCAAGATCATTTTTAAGGTCAACGAGGGCCCAGTTGCTCACCAACCACGTAAATTTGGTACAATATCTGTTCAGGTCCCGCCTGGTAACTGATGAAGCTGTTTGTCTGCGGGGAAGTCCAGTCGAATGTGCATATGATGTGCTCTGCTGTTGGGGAGGCCAGAACTCGGGCCACCCTAGAACTTAGAGGTCAAGAGGAAAATTGGCCGCTTATAAGCGGCGAGTCGGTGTGGCACGCCACACTGTCAGACGGTATGGGAGTTCCTCGATGCAGTTGCATTGTTCAACCGGCATCAATAGTTTGCCTAAGGGAGGACTCTGGCCGCAGAGCTGGAAGAAGCTATGGTCGATCTATAGCTCCACGCAAGTTATACAGCCAACTACTTGCTGGCATACAACGACCAAGGCGCGGCAGCGAACTGCTGTCCTTATCTAATTAAATCGACGAGATAAATTTTTAATTTATGACGCTCACGTATTTTATTATAAGACAGAATGTGCTTATTCATTTAGAAAATATATGACATGTGAACGGCTAGACTCACGAGTAACTGCTCGTCCTTACACCGTTCACGCAATTAGTTTAGCTCCAGGCGCCATTAGGAACTAGGTCGCTAAAACTGTTCCAAGCTACAGTAGCCCTTCGAGGCTCGGACATTCAATCTCATGCTTTAAGGCGACCGAATGTGTGGTGGCTAAAGAAATGTTAGTAAAATCTAATAATATACCAGTTACTTAGAGCTAAATCAGATTATTAACGTACATAAACTTTAGATGGTAAATTTACACTAGTATATATATATATATATATATATATATATATATATATATATATATATATATATATATATATATATATAGAAATAATCAGCGGCACTATATTATCACCTTACTTACATCGCTGTGTAATATTTCACCATTGTATGAAGGCAGGAAATGAATTTAATTACCTTTGCAAGATTTGAGGACACAGTAGAACCATTCTAAGTTACAAAAAAGCGTGTAATTAAGCAATTAAAAAAAAACTCAGTGCCGACTGTCTCTCACGCACGATTTTTAAAATCTGCCAAAATTTTAAGTAGGTGGTACTAAGAATGATTTTTACGAGAAGAAAATACTGAATGTCTACAAACTTTTCCAGTCTGCCTAACAAATAAAAAACATACAAAATTATATTCGTGTAATGACGCCAGTGGCGTCAAGCAGGCAGCCGGGAATATTTAACTGACGCCATGCGGAGAGAGAGAGTGTGTTATTCCACTACACATGTGATTGGCGATTAATTGTGAAATGCTTTCACCAATTCAACGTATTCTACGTATGAAATTGATAATAATTAATAGATTAAATTAAAATAAACTAACCATGACCTACTTATTTTTTTTATTTAAGTTAATAAAAGAAAAAGTAGGAAGTTTTGCGGTTTAATTGGACTGATTTTTTATAAGTATAATATTCTGAACCGGTTGCATTATTATATCTTTGCTGATTAACTTGCACTCGTTTCATAATAACGATAAATATTAAGGACGATCGTATTTTAATAATTTATAAAATCAAACATCAATTGCTGTTAACCTAGAAAGTTGTATTCAATTTTTAAAATTTAATAGTATTCAATTTTGAATATTTAAACACATCTGTTGGATTTTTTTTTTTTAATGCTTTTATTTACAGTCGCATCAACAATTACAGTCATTGACTAAAGTACTACATGATCATAAACAGCAAATATAAAGAATTAACATAGAAATGTAACAACAACAAATACAAACTAAAACACATAAATCAGACAAAAACCACTAAATTGTATTCTTCATTCCACTTAGGAGAGGAACCGCAACAGACGTTTTATACCTTCTTTCCGGTTTAGTAGAAATTTCATATCTGAACCCAGGTCTAAGTTTACCAGGTCTAGTTTAGAAGAGGTAACCAACTTTATGAGTAAAGCTTTTTTAGTATTAAAAACTATTAATAATAATTAAAAATTATGTTTATAGCAAAAAAAATCTGAAAAATCGAACCGACAGAAAAATGTAATTTTTTCCACTACACCCTCAATAAAAACATTAAACATAATTTTTTTTGAAATTGGCAGCAAACTTTAAATGAATTGTGAATGACAGCGTGCGAGATACAGATTTAGACATTTGTTTAAAATTGGTCTGGATTTCAAAAAAATACGTTCTAAAGTTTTGGTACCTATTTTTTGAGCTTATATTTTGAGGTATATATTAAGGTTCAAATCCTAGTAAAAGTAGTTATTTTTACACGGATTTGAATAATAGATCGTGGATACCGGTGTTCTTTGATGATTGGGTTTCAATTAACCAAAAATCTGAAGAACGGTCGATCTGAGACTGTACAAGACTATACTTCATTTAAATTCATGCTTATCATCCTCATTCATCCTCTGAAGTAATACCTTAAGGTTGTTCCAGAGGCTGAACAGAAAAAAGAGGTTCCAAAAATTGTATTGATGGAACAGTGGAATAATCATTTTTCCTTTCAAAAGTACAATTTATTTTTATTTTTGAATTTAGCTCAATTTTTTGAAGAATATTTTATTTTAATTCCTTTTAATGTGATAACTTCATCAAAGTAGAAATACGGACAGCTCTACAAAAGTTTACACGTAAGAGAAAAAGAATGACCTAATAAGTCTAATATTGTGCTTTATTTATTTATTTCTTTATACAATAACTGTTGTTGGCTTACTGCCACTTACAGTTACCGATGGATGATAATGGATTTTTTTAGGGTATGAAAACTACCTGCCCTGGAAATAAGTTGTAAAAAGAAACACAGCCTGAAAGGAAACGTCAACATGATTTGTTTTATAACCACCTTTCAAATGAGACTCAAGAACAAAGATCACACCTTTTTTCGTCGATTCATTAACGTAAATGTAATGAAACGCCTAAGAATATTAACCATATATCGACTATTGTAAAAGAGCGACAACATGAAAACTCGCGAAATGAAGATCCAGATGAACTACTTCCTCGTTTACGGAGAATGTGTCAAATATTAAAGTAATCTAATTAATACATACTAATAATTTCGGAGGTTACCGCATGCCGAATTTTCAATGGGATTTAGGTCGGGGGCTTCCCTGGACACGAGAGCGCTAGCATTTTTTGGTTTTTGAAGAACTCTTTTGCTTTCTTTGGCGTATGATAGTTCCCTTCATGTGTAAAACATCCCCAAAACATCTTTTTGGCTAGGTAATTGAGAGCTTTTCGCAGATGTACTGGCGTAAATCTTCTATCTATTGACTTATTAATGAAGGTTACTCTTTCCCCTTGAACAAAGGATTGAGTCTCGTCTGAAAAAATAACTTTTTTCCGTACCTCAATAGTTCAATCTTTATGTTCCTTTGCCCATTAAAGTCTTTTATCTTCATAACCTGTGTCAGTTCGTTTTAGATTTCTGAGCAATCCTTCCCACTGCTAACAATCTTCTACGAACTGTCGTATCAGAAACATTGATCCCACTGGTTCTCAAGTCCGTATTAAGGTCAACAACTGACAATCGTGGATTAATTTTGCTTTTTCTATTAATAATCGATCCTGTGTAGGCGTAGTTTTCTTTTGCCGTTCACATTTTCTTTTTCTCTTTGCAGAGACAGAACCTAAACGTTTTCACGATTTCATTTACAGTACCTAACCCCACGCTACACTCACTGGCAATCTGTCTTTGAGTCACTTATGTGTTGTGGGACAGAGCACCAATTTTTGACCGCTTTCGTGGGGTTATATCCATTGTATTAACTAGAAACGAATAAGAACCTTATAACAGAAACTCACAAGGTCACCAAAAACTAATTGAAAATGAATTACAAAACTACAAAAACCACTAATTCTGTTTGTATATGAACTAACATAACCCACTGATCTCTATAAAACTGGATAGGGGATCCCATGTATTGGAACTGGTAAAATTTGAAGCATAAACTAGCGCCACTAAATGAGTGGTAGAACTAAATAAAATGAAACGTCGCATGCGCAGAGGTAAGTGTAAGAATAGGGATAAAACACGTTTTAAGCCGATGTAGTAGAAGTGATCTTTCTGATTTTGTATTTTGATCTCTATATAACTAACTATATATATAAGGTCTATATAAATTTTCTATTACTGTCCGTAAAATTTTGCTTGTGTTGCAAAAATGACCGTTCTTTTGGTTATCTGAATTGAGTAAAGTAAACAACACTATCATCACACGATTATAATCGCGCTAGCGTACAATGGTTTTAATTAGTTCCCAGCATCTCATTCTGCAGCGCTGGAGAATGTTTCAATATTGAACACTTAATTGTATTTTACGCCACAAGGATCCGCTATCCAGTTATATAGAGATTAGTGACATAACTTGAAACACCAAACCAAGCAGTCTGCCACAGAATAAAAATTCTCTAAAATAAAATAAAAATTCTCTTTTTTCGGATTAATTTGTTCGCTACTGTAAATAATTAAAAAAAAAAAAATATATATATATACATACATATGAATTATAAATAATCAAGGGGAGTGTAAAGGGAGGCTACCACCAAAGAAGAAAAATCATAAAAAATATATAAAGCCTAATTGAATTCAAACCTTCTGGATTATGAACTATTTTGTAGTTATTTTTTATATTTTTGGTCTTAATGAATCTATTTTTATATTATTTCAGTTTATTTTTTAATAATTAATAATGACATAATTTTTTATTTTATAATTAACTAGCATCTCTATCGCGCCTTCCCCGCGTTGTATAGTTAACTAGAGTTTTCCGTCGCAGTCAAGGGATGCTTAGCCGGTCACTTAGCTCGCCTTTCCCGACTTACCAGCGGGCTCTCTCCCTCGGCCGCCTGGATGCTTGTGAAGATAATGATAAATAAGAATTAAATCCTGTTCAATTTATAAGAAACGTTTAAGGGATCAGAAGTATAATGGTTTCAAAATAGTCGGCCTCCACTTAATAAATAATAATAGTCGGCCTTAAAAATAATAGTTATACTTACCCGTCCTTGGTGTACAAAAGTATTTTGACTGGTTCTTAACGTTATTCTCTAAACACCATTATGAGCTGACCGTACTTAACTTCTCTTTTTTTTTTTAATTTCTTTTGTTTTTTAATCAAGTAACCATAGGCAAGAGCAGCCAGTCGCGTCACATATACAGTGGTAATGGCAGAGGCTGTGTTGGTTGATCCGCGGCGCCATAAAACTGTCGCACCCCTTAAAAAATGGAAATTAAAAACAACCCGAAAATGGTTTTTAGATATTTATCTGAAAAGTATTTGCAAGCCCACATCTTGTGAATATTTCAGTATAGTGGAAAATGGGAAAATTTTCAATAACTTTTCGAAATTTCTTTACCTTTTTTTACCACTTTCAAGGTCGAATTTCAAAAAAACTTCAACCGTTGACTCAATTTCATTTCATTTTAACTCAACTTTAACCCTTTAAACTCGGAATTTCAAAAAATCATTCTTAGCGCCCACTTATACAATAACAAGAACGTGTATTTTCAAATTCTCAAGTTATCTTTTTGTTGGGCGCTGAATATAAATCACAAAAGACATGTTGGATTACATATATATATATATATATATATATATATATTTGTGTATTCTGCTCATGTGGATTTAACCACTCTATCCATCCAGGCAAATTCACAAGAAAATGCCCTTTTTTTGTATGGGATATAGAATCCATTAATTCCTGATGCAATCTATACAATGTATCGATAATATCTACATTATGTATCGATTAGAATAAAGGACTGATTTATTTTTAACATCAGCAAGTAAGAGAATTATGAAACTTGAAAGGCAATGGTTCATATTGTATAAATATGTAACAATTCATTAGCAGGACTACGTATATAAAAAATTAAGAGTTTAAAAAAAGAAAAAAACAAAAACAGCGATTAGTGCTCTATAGCTGTTGAAATATTTACTAAGTTAGCAATAATATAGGCTGGACAGTAGTAAAATACTACGAAGCATATATTAATTAAATTTCATACAAATATCATTAAAAAAGAAATTTACCTTACCAAAAAATTAAAAACAGAAATGAACGGTTTTTAATTCAAACTATATAAGTAGAGCTATTTATATAGTTAGAATTAAAACTATATAAATAGCCTCTACTTATATAGAGGCTATTTATACTATATACTAAAACTATATATAAATAGCCTCTATATAAATAGAGGCTATTTATATAGTTTGGTTCTGTACAGTTCTATTACAGGTTCTGTATTCTGAAGAATACGGAACAATTAGTTTAACTAGTCCTGCATCAAACATCTTAACTAGAATTCTATACAGAAGAATTGAGAGGAGAGTGGAAGAAGTGTTAGGAGAAGACCAATTTGGTTTAAGGAAAAGTATAGGGACAAGGGAAGCAATTTTAGGCCTCAGATTAATAGTAGAAGGAAGATTAAAGAAAAACAAACCAACATACTTGGCGTTTATAGACCTAGAAAAGGCATTCGATAACGTAGACTGGAATAAAATGTTCAGCATTTTAAAAAAATTAGGGTTCAAATACAGAGATAGAAGAACAATTGCTAACATTTACAGGAACCAAACAGCAACAGTAACAATTGAAGAACATAAGAAAGAAGCCGTAATAAGAAAGGGAGTCCGACAAGGATGTTCCCTATCTCCGTTACTTTTTAATCTTTACATGGAACTAGCAGTTAATGATGTTAAAGAACAATTTAGATTCGGAGTAAGAGTACAAGGTGAAAAGATAAAGATGCTACGATTTGCCGATGATATAGTAATTCTAGCCGAGAGTAAAAAGGATTTAGAAGAAACAATGAACGGCATAGATGAAGTCCTACGCGGGAACTATCGCATGAAAATAAACAAGAACAAAACAAAAGTAATGAAATGTAGTAGAAATAACAAAGATGGACCATTGAATGTGAAAATAGGAGGAGAAAAGATTATGGAGGTAGAAGAATTTTGTTATTTGGGAAATACAATTACTAAAGATGGACGAAGCAGGAGCGATATAAAATGCCGAATAGCACAAGCGAAACGAGCCTTCAGTAAGAAATATAATTTGTTTACATCAAAAATTAATTTAAATGTCAGGAAAAGATTTTTGAAAATATATGTTTGGAGTGTCGCTTTATATGGAAGTGAAACTTGGACGATCGGAGTATCCGAGAAGAAAAGATTAGAAGCTTTTGAAATGCGGTGCTATAGGAGAATGTTAAAAATCAGACGGGTGGATAAAGTGACAAATGAAGAGGTATTGCGGCAAATAGATGAAGAAAGAAGCATTTCAAAAAATATAGTTAAAAGAAGAAACAGACTTATAGGCCACATACTAAGGCATTCTGGAATAGTCGCTTTAATATTGGAAGGACAGATAGAAGGGAAAAATTGTGTAGGCAGGCCACGTTTGGTGTATGTAAAACAAATTGTTGGGGATGTAGGATGTAGAGGGTATACTGAAATGAAACGACTAGCACTAGATAGGGAATCTTGGAGAGCTGCATCAAACCAGTCAAATGACTGAAGACAAAAAAAAAATAGAGGCTAAAACAGAAACAAAGTTAAACAAATATTGACATCTTAATATTATACAAAAAATGTCTCCATTAAAACTTACGTTCCAGGATTTAATTTCTATTATCAAATGTTTCATTTTTCTTCAATAATAATTACGTTATATTATTATATTATATTACATAAAAAAAAAAGGTATTTTATAAATCGAAGTGTAATTTAAGTAAATTGGATGCGATATAAAATAAATTGGCTTATTTCATAGACAATCTCGTGTATGTTTCCATAGAAACAAGGAATCAACGTGCGTTATATGTTTCAATAGAAAAATAATAACTTTATAAAAGAGATTTTTATGGTAAAGGGTATAATTTTGTTTTCAAACATAAAAAAAAGAAAAAAATAGACTAATGAACTATCAAAATATCTTTGTGTAAAGAAATAAACATTTCCATCGAATTATTATAAAAATATGTATAAATAAAAATAATAATATACAAAAGAAAATAATGAAAAAATGTTCAAAGGTAGCTAACGAGAGACGTTGAATAAAAAATAAAAAAAAAATAAAAAATACAAAAACGCTTATAAATTATATTTTTATAAAAAAAATTCCCGTAGAAAAAACAACAGCATTCAGTTACGTTTTCAAAGATTCCATTCCACTGGATTTCCCTTCGCTTAAAAAAGATATTATTAATTGAAATAATTTTTATTATTTAAAATAGTACAAAATAAAATAATATGTACCTATACATGTGTATTAAATTATTTAAAAAATTGTCTGCGCTTAAGACCTGACGGCCAAAGTGAAAACAGTTATGGCAATCATAATCGTTTCTAATTATTTTTAATTAATTAGCTTTTATTTAATATTTAATGTTATTTAATATTGGAAGGACAGATAGAAGGGAAAAATTGTGTAGGCAGGCCACGTTTGGAGTATGTAAAACAAATTGTTGGGGATGTAGGATGTAGAGGGTATACTGAAATGAAACGACTAGCACTAGATAGGGAATATTGGAGAGCTGCATCAAACCAGTCAAATGACTGAAGACAAAAAAAAAAATATAGGCTAAAACAGAAACAAAGTTAAACTATACAAAAAATGTCTCCATTAAAACTTTATATATATATATATATATATATATATATATATATATATATATTAATTTATTTATTATGCATGGATTTTACGAAATTAGGCACACAGCTATGTACATAATAAAAAATGTTTCCTATGAAATATTATTCAGTCGCATTTCATATATATATATATATATATATATATATATATATATATGAGAAATACAATGAAATTTTCTTTCACAATGATTGAGTTACTCTTCAATAATACTTTTCAATATTAGAACGATGATGCACCAAACGAGCCGGTGCAGGCCCGGCTTGAAACAGTATCCCAAATACCTCAGCCTTCCTGCCTCTTCGCAATTTCCACACGGCCGCCCGAACTTTCACCACTAAATCGATTGGGAGAGCCTTTCCTATTACAGTAGTAGCCTCGCAGGAGGATTTTTTAAAAACACCAGTGGATACAAAAAAGGCTCTGCGCTGGGCACTCCTTAAATTTTGAATAAGTGCTCGATTTCTTTCCAACCTGTGCGCCCAAACGGACGCCGCGTAAGAGGTCATACTTTTGAAGACACCACGTACAAATGACAGTTCGTAATCCTTTCGAGCAATCCTCCTAAGCTTGTGCATCACAGAGACGGCGCTGCTACTTGCCTAATGCGGCTGCTAAACAGCAACTTCTCACCAAACAAAAGGTACTTATGAACTCGAACTCGACTGATTACACAGTCTTTATATTTAATACGGGGTTTACGATTGTATGATAATTTGTCTGCACCCTTGAGAAGCATAAACTTCGTCTTGGGCACAGAAATCCTTAAATTGAATGACTCATCCAGCCCTCTGCGGTTGACAAAACCGGCTGTGCTCGGTCTTCTAGCTGCGGTCGTGAATTACCACGAACTAACAGGACACAGTTATCGGCGAAACCCTGGGACCGTGACCCCTAGGGAATGTCAATTATTACTGTCGGGAAAACCAATACGTAAAATAGATCGCACTAACTGAAATGACATCAGAAAAACTGAGGAAAGGTCAACATGAGAAAAGTCTGGGTAGCAACCAGGAGATATCACTTCTGCTATTTCTCAGCTATTTGTCACTGTGAAAAAAGTAAAACATCAAAATGATCGTCATTTTTAGTACATTTTCGAACATTATTAATGAATATATTACGTTTGTGCGATAATTGCCTGCCAACAACATAAAAAATATAGATGTTTGTGATAATTCTGCAGACATAATTTCAGAGCGTATACGAATATCAGGTGCGAGGGGTTGCTTTTTTAATCAATTAATTAAAATTAGGTTGTACGTTAAAAATATAAAATAATATAAATTTAAAATATAAAAATAATAAAAAATAAAGTTTCCAAAGCCGACAATATAAAATAAAAATTAAAACAAATCTAGTAAATATTCTGTTTGCTAACTGGTCCATAACAAACATAAATACTACACAGTGCAGTAAGGTTGCAGGTTTGCTTATAATAAGAGATTACTTTCCATCTTTTAAAACATGAATGTTAAATCGGTTACAGAACGTAAGAACGCGCGCTCGTGTCTTTTACTTCTTTTTTTTTTTTTTTGTCTTCAGTCATTTGACTGGTTTGATGCAGCTCTCCAAGATTCCCTATCTAGTGCTAGTTGTTTCATTTCAGTATACCCTCTACATCCTACATCCCCAACAATTTGTTTTACATACTCCAAACGTGGCCTGCCTACACAATTTTTCCCTTCTACCTGTCCTTCCAATATTAAAGCGACTATTCCAGGATGCCTTAGTATGTGGCCTATAAGTCTGTCTCTTCTTTTAACTATATTTTTCCAAATGCTTCTTTCTTCATCTATTTGCCGCAATACCTCTTCATTTGTCACTTTATCCACCCGTCTGATTTTTAACATTCTCCTATAGCACCGCATTTCAAAAGCTTCTAATCTTTTCTTCTCACATACTCCGATCGTCCAAGTTTCACTTCCATATAAAGCGACACTCCAAACATACACTTTCAAAAATCTTTTCCTGACATTTAAATTCATTTTTGATGTAAACAAATTATATTTCTTACTGAAGGCTCGTTTAGCTTGTGCTATTCGGCATTTTATATCGCTCCTGCTTCGTCCATCTTTAGTAATTTTACTTCCCAAATAACAAAATTCTTCTACCTCCATAATCTTTTCTCCTCCTATTTTCACATTCAGCGGTCCATCTTTGTTATTTCTACTACATTTCATTACTTTTGTTTTGTTCTTGTTTATTTTCATGCGATAGTTCTCGCGTAGGACTTCATCTATGCCGTTCATTGTTTCTTCTAAATCCTTTTTACTCTCGGCTAGAATTACTATATCATCAGCAAATCGTAGCATCTTTATCTTTTCACCTTGTACTGTTATTCCGAATCTAAATTGTTCTTTAAAATCATTGACTGCTAGTTCCATGTAAAGATTAAAAAGTAACGGAGATAGGGAAATCCTTGTCGGACTCCCTTTCTTATTAGGGCTTCTTTCTTATGTTCTTCAATTGTTATTGTTGCTGTTTGGTTCCTGTACATGTTAGCAATTGTTCTTCTATCAATGTATTTGAACCCTAATTTTTTTAAAATGCTGAACATTTTATTCCAGTCTACGTTATCAAAAGCCTTTTCTAGGTCTATAAACGCCAAGTATGTTGGTTTGTTTTTCTTTAATCTTCCTTCTACTATTAATCTGAGGCCTAAAATTGCTTCCCTTGTCCCTATACTTTTCCTGAAACCAAATTGGTCTTCTTCTAACACTTCTTCCACTTTACTTCTTTATAAATTTTATATTTATAGACGATGTAATAGAAGTTGAAATCAAGAATAATTAACAATTTAATTTAAAACAGTATATTTTATAATAAAATAATAAATGAATTTATTGTACTGTAATATTTTATAATAAAAATAGCAGACACGTCGTGGCTAATAAGGTTTCTTGTGATTCCCGTCGCGGTCGGGGAAGGTTTAGCCGGTCAGAGCACGCTTCACACGTCCTTCCCGTTAAGACAGGAGGCAGAGCCCCCTGGATGTGTTCATTAAACCCGTGTTTGTGAGAATATTAAAAAACAAAAATTAAAGCCTGTTCAATTTATAAAAACTATCATTATATTGAATTTCTTCAAATCAACAGTTTGGTCAGTACATGCCTTAATTTTTATCGATCTAAGAATGTTGGTTTCAAAAGAATCGACTTCCATCTTAAAAATATTAGTTTTAAATACATTTTTCCCGGTTCTTATCGTTACCGACAAACACCACTAGGAAGTGACCGTACTTCGTTACTCATTTTTAAAAAAAATTTAATTATTTTTATTTTATGGTTTTTAGTCGAGTAACCGGAGGCAGGTGCAGTCAGCTGCGTAATATATACAGTAATAGTGGTTGCGCTCGTGCATGGGGAAAATTTGCAAGCACTGTTCAAATTGTTTTACCTTTCTTCACGCCTTTCAATGATGAATTTTGAAACATCTAGAAATTGGTTTTTAGATATTTACACGAAAATTACACCAGAAATCAAGATTATATCTTCATTCGTTAGTGTGAAATTAAAAAAAAAAAAAAAAAAAATCTGATGTGGACACCACATGATTTCCTTGTACACCTATTAAATTACCTATACACATTTTTTTAAAAGTACATAACATTTTATTTCATTAACAACCTCTGATATTTTTTCATATTTTATTTTATTTTTATTGTTATTTTTGAATTATTATTTTATTTTTACAATCGGAGGTTAATAATTATTAATAAATCAATAAATTTAAATGTTAAAAAAAGGAGATGAAGTCTGATTCAAACCGATGTGCCCTAGCAAGATCCAAATATTTCATAATTAAACTTTTATTTGGCTATAATTCTGGAACCGATGAAAATAAATACACTTATGGTTTATCACAGAAAAGCCTTCAATGGGAGCTTGTTATTGCAGTTAAGAAAATGTCCAAAATCCAATTTTTTTTGGATTTTGAGCTTTTTTAGAAAGTTTTGATTCAGTCGATTGCAATCAAAAGGGGAGATGCACAACTATATGTACAACAGTCCTAAATCCAAAATTTCAACATTCTACGGCTAATCGTTTTTGAGTTATGCGAGATACATACGCAGCACATACGTACGTACAGAAGTCGCATCTAAACTAGTCAAAATGGGTTCAGTGATGGCAAAATGGATATTTCCGTTGAAATCTGAAAACCGAAATTTTTGTGATCACAATACTTCCTTTACTTCGTTCAAGGAAGTAAAAAATAGTAAATATTATTGTTTAACACTTTAAACTCGGAATTTCTCCTCCTTTCTTAGTACTAATAAATACTTGTGCTAAATATTTCTTACTGCTATACCAGTATAAATTCGTCTGTATTGTATTACCTACGTCGTTTTCCAAGGACGAACATGTGTTTATTATTGACACTTATTCTGCGTATAAATCTTCTGAACGAGTGAAAGACGAGTTTCGGATAAAATTTTCCAATTCACCAGTTTCTAATAAGTCGACAATATCGCCTTTGATTAATAAATATTGTGAGACCGAGAGTGTACACGATCGGAAAAACACAGGTCGACCATCACTATTAACAGAAGTTCTGGAGGATGTGAAAGAATATTTGACTCGCTCACTCAGAAAATCGCTCAGAAGCATCTTCACATACTACAGCTTCCAGGGCTGACCCCGAAGGGGAAGACACCCACCTCGTGACGGATCCAATCGCCACACCACTCCCTCCGTACCTAGCCCTTAGGGGATCTACCGGAGGTCATCTTTAGTTCTCAAGATATATTTCATCTTGCCTCAGTCAGGATGCCACCGATGGGAATATCACATGTGACATTCGGTCTGATACTCTTAAACAGATATTATACAAGTCTTAAATAAAACCATCCGATTGAGCTCAAAGCTACCTACCCGACGGCAGAATGAGTCCAACACACAGCGCCGAACACTAAACCTAATATCAGAACTGAGAAGCAAACGAAAATTGAAAAGAACAGAACATAGCAAAACATAAGACGAATAGAAAAACTAAAACCTGAACAACCAACAGAACAGTAAGGAAAACTACGTAAAAGAAAGAAAGAAAACTAAAGAGAAAAACATAAACAGCAAATGAAATCTACGAGACTAAATTAAAATATAAATTAAAAGACAACCCACAACTAAAATTCCAAACAATCAATGTATCAATTCGACTAATAATAAGTTCCGCGTTCGCTTGTACGTGGAATAATCACTCCACTTACTATCGTGTTCTAAACTTGGAACAATTTGCACAAGTAGGTGAGCCACCCTCCTTTATAACAGGACAACTATCAATATGATGCCCTTAGAGCAGTGCGAACAAATCTTCCTCTAACAAAGTTTTTTCACATGCCCAAGTCCAATACATTTAAAACATTAACAAATCCTAATATGGTCTTTCACCATAATGAATAATAATCTATAAAGAGACGAACCTTCTCCATAATTACGTTTCGCACCTCTTTATTGCATTCGACGATATAGTGAACTACTCTGTTATCCCTTCTACCAGCCCGAACAACAACTTAAAACTCAACGTAGTTCATAATAATCAAAACACTCAAACCCTATATTTTGAACCCATAAAGCAGCCATGAAATTTTCTTCCTCCATCTCACGTGGAACATCATAAATAATGAGTCGCGGCCACAGAGGTTTAGTGTTAACAGTCTTAATTGGATATTTACTTATCCCTTCAATATCCCTTATATCTTTTGGGTTTTCCTTTAGTCTGACGATCCGCTAACTCCGTGCCCTAGCATCCAACGTCTTCACAACCTCACCTTTGAAGGCAGCCGAAGAAACATCAGCTGATTTATCAACCAACATCACCTTTGGTGTACCTTTTAACAATCAAAAGTTGTAAATAACGTAACACATTCCGCACACGGGATAGAATATACGCTGCACTTCTTTCTTTAACGTTCTTTATGTTACAAACATACTCTTTTATCTGATTACACAATCCGTTAAACATAATTACTTCAGTGTCTACCTCATTGCATATCAAATCACTTGAGGCCAACCGCTTCTTTAAATTCTTCAGTATCACAGCCTTAGCCTTCTTTGCCTTCAGGGGTGGTAAAACTTGTTTTCCCTCCAAAAATTGGGGAAACAAAAATTTCCTCAACTATCTGAATATTGACTTGGGAATCTGGATTAGATTCTGATTCTCCCACGGCAACACCTGCTGCCTCAACAGCCTTCTTGAACTTTCCAGACGATTCCTTTAATGAAGAGACCTTTCTTTATCCGCTTTTCAGTTTGTTTGTGTACCTGGTTGGAAACACTAGCAACATTCACGGTATCTTCATCAGAGCCATCACTAATTCCTTCGACAAAATGGCCTGTTTTAATGGAGATTCACGACCGCTCATCTTACAAAATAAATAACACAATAACGTAACTAACAAAAACACAAAATATAAACAACAGAAAAGTATACTAAACAGCCGATCAAAACTAAAGTAAACAAATCTAACAACCTATCAAAAACAAATCTTAGTTTGACCGATCAGAAAGCAACAAAATTCCTACTTTTGCCAAGGCCGTTTCCAACGTTAGCAACGGTAATACAATAAATAATTATCTACAAAAAACTTTAATAAATAACCATTTATAAATAACGATAACAATAGTTAAAAACATTAACACAACAACCTGCTTAGAAATTTCCCAAACGTCTTTAAGTATATATATATATATATATATATATATATATATATATATCACTTCCGTTAAAATAGCCCAAACGACCTAGGCCACCTAAGCCAAGTACGAATAATAGAAATTATCTAAAATCCAAATACAACCAACAGCAAAACTTGAACTAAAACACGAACAAGAAAATTATAAACAAACTAAAAGAACGAAAACCCTAAAACATAGCAGAAACCACAAATGAAAGCTTTTAGAAGAGAGTTTAGTAAAACACATCCGTACTGGTCAGAGCTACGTGATGAACTTTTAGAGCTATGAAAAAATTAAAATCGCATGCTTATCGTTAACGATATCGTTCAGTGAAGAAAGTAGACCACGGAAAACGTTTACAGTACGGCCGTCGTCATCGGTTTCGTTCTCTTGTTGATGACAACGGTATTGAAATTTTGGATCGTCTTTACTTCAGCGACGAGACACGCTTTCACTACGATAGGTACATTAACAGCCAAAACTGCCGAATATGGAGAGCTGAAAATCCTCACGCATTTCACGAAAGGCTATTACACGTACGTAAAATTGGTGTTTGGTGTGCGATCTCTCGGCTCGTGTAATAGGGACTTTATTTTTTGACAAATCTGTAGATGATGTGGTTTATCGCAACTTAATCGAACAGCTGGATATGTTACGGGAATTTTTTTACCATCGTCTGATATCAAAAGGGTTGTGGTCTCCAAGATCCCCAGATTTTACACCGGTAGACATTTTCCTTTGGGGGTGTTTAAAAGGGTAATTTTTATAAACAATCCTCATACACTTGACGAATTAAAAAGGCTAACAGTGAAAGTGAGATTTCAAATATTACAGAGCAAACATTACGAAAAGTGGCTGCAAATGTTATGAAACGCGTACGAACATGCATCGGGATCAGGAAATCATTCTAAATATCTAACGTAAAGTTATTAAAGGTAATTTTAATATTGTTGTATAAGAATTTTATTAACATTAATATTTTTGTAATAAATTCACGTCGTCAAACGAAGCGGTTGCGTCCTTTTTGAAACACCCGTTGTATCTTGTGGTTCATAAATATTATACGTATTTTGTTCATTACAGCCCGGAATAAGCGGTATTAGAGAAAGATAAAAGATTTTATTGTGTCTTATAAATGATCCAGATTTTGTGCACTAAGTATAATTTTCATTCACGAATTAATACACAGAAGTAAAAGAATGTCATTTATTTATATTTTTACGTGATTCGACAATTAAAAAATTAAAAATGTAATTTGAAAGTATCAATAACATCCAGTCAAATTTAATTTAAACAGCATTTTATTTATTACTATGCTTTCTTATAATTACAAACACGAAAATCATTTTTTTTTCTTTTTATTAATTCAGTGTACCTTAAGCTACTGCCAGAAAAGCAGAAGTAATGACTGACAGATCTGAATAAAGTGCCCTGGCAAGTCGTGTAAAACTGAATACAATGGCGTCGTTTTATTCCGCCAATTATTTAATGAATTAATTATAAAGTAATTACAACACTACAGTATTTTATTATGAATAATGAGATTACGCTATTAAATTTAATGGAATTTTTAATTAAAACTTTTCTAATTAAAATTCATGGATAAGATAAATAAATTAAAACAGAAAACCTATAACAAAACGCGGTTAATTTTTAAATGATAATTTGATACACAACTAAATCATTATTTAATAATAAAATTCTTTAAAATATAAAAAAATAATAATTTAAATACAAAAGAATCCTACTTTAATTGACGTAAAATTAAAAATTTTAATTTGATGTAAAATAAAAACCTACTCAACCAATTAAATTAATTTTGTAATCAAAAAATTACAAAAAGTTTACGCGATGTTAAAAATGTAACTTTTTTTTTACTTCCTTGCACGAAGTAAAGGAAGTACTTTGATCGCGAAAAGAAGACTTTTTAAGAAACAATTTAGGATCTACAAATGGAAGCTAAAAAATAGTTTCGAAATATATAGGAAAATCTTTCCATTCGACGAGAAAATAATTAAATATAAAAAAATCGTTTTTTCTGATGGGAACATAATAATACGTATATAGATCAATCAATATAAGATAATTTATATTTATAAAAACAAATTATAAGACAAAAAATATATACGATTAAATTTCATATTCAAATATTAACACGTAAAATAATGTTACACACATTAGGTTAATTTCGAAAATTACTAAAATATAATTCAAAATTTAGTAACCGCTAATGAAAACAATTTTAAGCAATTATTTATATACAAATTGATGCAGATAAATCGTATTTTTTATTTTTTATCTTTAAACTAACGAATTAATTCACCACAAAAGCTAAGAAAGAAGCTTCTACGTGGGAATATGAAGTCGGAAATTTGTAACGTATGAAAGACGCCATGCCTGACCAGGATTCGAATCTTGGACGCCCGGATAAAAGATCGAATTGCTACCACACCGATTTTTAATTAGTATTATTTCAAAATTCATTAATTGGATTACATTTTTTTATAAAGAAAATCTTTTTACTTTTATTTTTTAAATAAATCGGAAGGGAAATTTTTCAAATGGTTCGCCAATTTATTAAGTGAGAGATAAGATTAATATTTTTCGGGGATCTTTCAAGAATGAACAAAAATAGATTGACAAATTCTAATTTTAAAAAAAAACCAGAAAAATTTAAACTTTGTTTTCAGATATAAAAAAACCTTGAGAGAAAATCAGATTTTTAAAAAAGAAAATTTAGTAAGGAGAAATTTCAAAAATTATAAAATTTCGAAGCAAAATCAGGAGGAATTAAGGTAAAGCGGCCGGAAAAAAGAAAGAAAAGGCATAGTGGAAGGAATATTGAAAAAAAATAAAATAAGAGAATTGTGTGAAATGAAAATTGTAACCGGGTCTATAGCGGCGAAAAAACTAGAATAAAATTTGGGACGCGTCCTTTTACTTTCCCGTCTAGTGCTGTAGCTTTAGAAGGTAAATTATTGTAATCGGTCCAATTTGGGCGTATGCGATTTTCACCTAATCATTACGTTTTGACATTTAAGGAAACCAAAAACCGAATAGAAATTTTCGGGACGTTCGTATTTACGTGTGTATGATCGGTGACACCCTCTACATCAGACCAAGCATGGTCAGATTTCTATACGTGAAGCACTGATGCCGTTCAATTTTCAACTTCAAAGTAAGCAGGCAAGGCTGTAAAGCTAAGTCAGTATCTCGTGAATTCGCCTAATTGACGTCTTATGTTTGTAAAGCGCATTTGTTAATTAAAAAATAATAATATAAAAAAAATATTTTTGCAAACGTAGAAAATATAAGAATGCTAGTGATGAAGAAAGTAAAAGGAACTATCGGCAATTAAGAAATGCTATAAACAGGAAGTGCAAACTGGCGAAAGAAGAGTGGATTAAAGAAAAGTGTTCAGAAGTGGAAAGAGAAATGAACATTGGTAAAATAGACGGGCATACAGGAAAGTTAAGGAAAATAAACAAAGATGGTACACCAATATATAATACGAAAGGTAAATTCGATAGATGGGTATATGAAGATGGGTATATAGATGGATATTGAAGAGTTATACGGAGGAAACGAATTAGAAAATGGTGTTATAGAGGAAGAAGAGGATGAAATGGGAGAAACAATACTGAGATCTGAATTTAAGAGAGCATTAAAAGATTTAAATGGCAGAAAGGCTCCTGGAATAGCCGGAATACCTGTAGAATTACTGCGCAGTGCAGGTGAGGAAGCGATTGATAGATGGTGTGTAATATTTATGAAAAAGGCGAATTTCCGTCACACTTCAAAAAAAGTGTTATAGTCATGATACAAAGAAAGCAGGGGCAGATAAATGTGAAGAATTCAGAACAATTAGTTTAACTAGTCGTGCATCAAAAATCTTAACTAGAATTCTATACAGAAGAATTGAGAGGAGAGTGGAGGAAGTGTTAGGAGAAGACCAATTTGGTTTCAGGAAAAGTATAGGGACAAGGGAAGTAATTTTAGGCCTCAGATTAATAGTAGAAGGAAGATTAAAGAAAAACAAACCGACATACTTGGCGTTTATAGACCTAGAAAGGCATTCGATAACGTAGACTGGAATAAAATGTTCGGCATTTTAAAAAAATTAGGGTTCAAATACAGAGATAGAAGAACAATTGCTAACATTTACAGGAACCAAAAAGCAACAGGAATAATTGAAGAACATAAGAAAGAAGCCGTAATAAGAAAGAGAGTCCGACACGGATGTTCCCTATCTCCGTTACTTTTTAATTTTTACATGGAACTAGCAGTTAATGATGTTAAAGAACAATTTAGATTCGGAGTAACAGTACAAGGTGAAAAGATAAAAATGCTACGATTTGCTGATGATATAGTAATTCTAGCCGAGAGTAAAAAGGATTTAGAAGAAACAATGAACGGCATAGATGAAGTCCTACGCAAGAACTATCGCATGAAAATAAACAAGAACAAAACAAAAGTAATGAAATGTAGTAGAAATAACAAAGATGGACCGCTGAATGTGAAAATAGGAGGAGAAAAGATTATGGAGGTAGAAGAATTTTGTTATTTGGGAAGTAGAATTACTAAAGATGGACGAAGCAGGAGTAATATAAAATGCCGAATAGCACAAGCGAAACGAGCCTTCAGTAAGAAATATAATTTGTTTACATCAAAAATTAATTTAAATGTCAGGAAAAGATTTTTGAAAGTGTATGTTTGGAGTGTCGCTTTATATGGAAGTGAAACTTCCATATAGACGGGTGGATAAAGTGACAAATGAAGAGGTATTGTGGCAAATAGATGAAGTAAGAAGCATTTGGAAAAATATAGTTAAAAGAAGAGACAGACTTATAGGCCACATACTAAGGCATCCTGGAATAGTCGCTTTAATATTGGAAGGACAGGTAGAAGGGAAAAATTGTGTAGGTAGGCCACGTTTGGAATATGCAAAACAAATTGTTAGGGATGTAGGATGTAGAGGGTAAACTGAAATGAAACAACTAGCACTAGATAAGGAATCTTGGAGAGCTGCATCAAACCAGTCAAATGACTGAAGACAAAAAAAAAAATTTTGCAAAATCGCACCCCATCCCACAAGATGTTCTAAATAAACTAGTGGCTAAAGTGGGTAAAATGCGTGATTAGTACTCCCTCGCATTACAAGGAGCACTAGTGTAGCACCGATATACAGTAGCTGTAATCGTCAGTTATGTTGTGACGTCACAGGGAGCGGTAGAATTAAATAAATAATATTTTAAGTGTAAAAAAGTATTTAAAGTGACCGGTAGTACCACCACACCCGCGCAAATGAAATATGATATGCGCGCGCTCTTTATTAGAATCATTGAATTAAATAAACAAAAAATATATTTAAATGAAAAATATTAGGTAGATTTCATAAGAAAGCTAGCTAGCTATTGTAATTGGTATTATGATTAGACTTCCGGAAAGTTTCGACATATCACGTTTACATCCTCCGTACCCCAAAATCACCGTTTATTTATACATTTATATATATATATATATATATATATATATATATATATATATTTCACTCTCTTGTGGACACGATAATTGCCGTAATATTACGCCAATCACTTTCAAATTGTTCCTTAAAAATAACTCGTTCCAAAATATGGGTCGAGTTTGTTAACGGCCAAAATCGGACTATTGGAATGGAAATGGTGGGAGGGTTTTTTTGAAAAAAAAAATATCGCTATAAGTTTCTTATTAAGTAAAATATCGAATTTGTTTACAGTTCTTACTATTCTTTGGATAAGGTCCTAAAACTTATTTAAGTAAAGTCTTTTGTGTCACCAACCATTGGCCAAGGGAGTGGAAAAAATTGTGTTTCTAAGACAAAAAAATCATACCTCTGTTAATAGGCACAGTATCGAATCGATTTAAAGTGTTCGTTAATCCTCTAAACATTCCCAAAAACTTTTGTCTGAAGCAATTTTTATATGACCAATCCTTACGGCAAGGAATTGTAAGAATATGGGGCTTGTCGCATGCTAAACATGTGGATCTTTTCTTTACATGCAACCATTTTCGTATTGAGCAAATTTGAAGTTTTTTTTAACTTTAAGGTGGAAATCTTTTTTATCCCCTCTTTTTTTTTTTGTTTAACCTCCGGGTCCAACGTTAGGCATGCTTCAGAGGACGATATGAATGATTTGTAGCGTGTGTGAAAATGCCATGCCTGACCGGGATTCGAACCCGGGACCTCCTGATAAAAGACTGAGACGCTATCACTTGCGCCACGGAGGCCGGCTTTTTTTTATCCCCTCCTTAGCACCCGTGAAAATTTACCTCCGCTTTCCGGCGTGCGGAGAGGGATTTTTTTTAATTAAGTTGTGTATGTAAGCCCTGCGTCAGAAAAAAGCCGCGTAACGGGAAAGTCCTACATAATTTTACGTTCCTATTATACTTTGAAGTATTCTCATCGTTACAGTTTTTCCCCGTGTATTATTATAGAAGCTAACTACAACACCAGAAAAAGTGAATTCAGAAGGTAATCAATGAAGTATTTTTTTTCATTAAACGTTTTGAATTAAATTCAAACAAAATCTTAAGTAAAATTTCTCAGCGTAATGAAATTATTAAACAGGAAAGAAAAATATTTGCTAAAATTAAACAAGTATTAGGGGATATAAGTTATGAAATTTTTTAAATTAAAAAACTCTTTTACAATAAAATAATATTTACCTAATAAAGAGCATTTATCTCATTATTAAAATTAAATTAATATTTTAAAGTTTAAAATGCGTTCCATTTTTACTTTTCTTATTATCTGTAACACACCTTGTACCTTGTAACACAAACATCGCCATGATCAAATATTTAGTTTGTTTTAACTAAGCGTAAATTTTTAGTTTTATTTTTTTTATAATCCTATTTCAGTCCTTTTTAACAGCAGATCAAATTCTTTTCCTAAAGATACTTTGTTGAGAAATTTTAACACTATGTGAGCGTGTACTGCATCAATGTGATACACAAACCACTGATATAAAAATAAAAGATTATTTAAAATCAATAAATATAATTTAAATTTATTACGGTTTGTTACTTTAAATTACGACAGATTTAAAATTTATGCAATTAAAAAATTATTACAAAATGACATATTGAACCTTTGGTTCAATATCATAAACGTATACCCTCGTTTCGTCGCCTATTAAAATTGTTCTGCGATATTGTTTTTGTTGAAAAATCAACAGTTTTGTAACAAATTTGGTTCCTGCTCGTTTTATATCCAAATATCAGTCGAATCTATACGAAAAAACGAACTCATCACAACTTCACTTGTAGTGATTCGACGATTATTGAACATAGTGTAATTTATTTTGTCGATATTTCATCTGTTGTCGATTTGTTAGAACGGCCAACTTTTCTGTCTTCTTCAACGTCTACAAAACCTTCAAGAAACCGATTTACCACTAATAAACCCTTTCTGTTGACATAATCTTCTTGAACTACTAAACTGCATTTACTTTATTTTTAACGCAAAATTCGAAAATGAAGGATCTTTTTGATCCTTCATTTTCGAAAATAATAAATAGTCATTCTTAATAAAATACATCCTAAGTACTTAGCTGCCAACTTTGAACTAAGCGTCTAATTTGTCTGAAAATATTGATATACATTGTAGTTAGTGCTGCCATCGAGCAAGAAAGATAAGAACTCTGTCAAAAAATAGCGCGTAGAATTCAAAAGTTCTCGTTATTTTTTGATGACACCTATTTATACAGTGACCCACGAAGAAATTTTCAGGAAATGTTTTAGCGGTGAAAATAGCGAAAATAATATCGATACGATTCTGAGGTGATACAGAAAGCTATCAGAAATATTTAACGACGGGCAGAGCGCTGAGTACATTGAAGGCGGGAATTTCGAACAGTCACTGGAATTGAGGTTTGTTATTCTGTTACCGTTTATCGTTTCATGCATTTTATTATAATACGATTTTCTGTCTATTTTTCATCTGTTTTGCTTCAGTAAAAAACCGATTTGTAAAAGTTTTATTTACTTTTTATCGGCTGTATTTACATTACTTTTCTCATAATTAAATTCTCTAAAAGTTTCGTTATTGAATCTTCCCTATTTATTAGTCATTTAACAAAGCTATTGTACTACAAAACTAAAAAAACTTGTTTTTCGTCACCGAATTCTGTGTATTATGTCTGATATCTTAAAAACTACTGGAGTTAATAGTTCTGGGACCTGTTTTATCCTATTTTCTAGTTCAAATTAAATAAGAAACCATTAATTTTATTCCTTAACTTAGTCCCAAAAATTACAGTAGGGCTTTCTTTTTATTGGAAGGGCTGAAATCTGAGCGAAATCTTTCGCTAGTAGTAACTAGAAAACAAAGCGTTGCCAGACCTATGTTATGTAAACCTTTTTCATTATTTCCACCAGTAGAACATATCCTGAAATTTTCTCCGTTTCTTCGTGAAACACTCTTTATATAAGATTTACACGAATATTTATAACAAAATTTCTCAATTTATTAACAAACCAATCATAATAAGTACGATAAAATTATCCAAATACAAATCAAATTGAGGGAAAGTCGTTTTTATCTGTAACAGAAACTGTTATTCCTTAAGAATCCGGGACCACTTCCGCGACGATTATGAAAATAAAGAGAACAACGTAAAAAGTATTAAAAGAAGTACATATGTGTAGGTAATGTCATTAAAATAACACATTATATAATGTAAAAAAAAATTTTGGGAGAACAAACAAAAAAAAGGCTGACAACACAGTTAATAGGACTTTCCAGCCACGCGTCTTTTTTCTGATGCACGGCTTATACACACAACCTAATTTAAATATTTATCATTTTTATTTAAGTATAATATGTTCTGTTTATTTTAAATTCAATGATTCTAATTAAACCGCGATTATACCGTATTTCATTCGCGCGGGTGTGGCGGAACCGCCACTTTAAATACTTTTTTACACTTTACATATTATTCATTTATTTAATTATACTGCTCACCTGTGACGTCACAACATAGCAGACAACTACAGGAACTGTACGTCAGTGCTACATTAGCGCTCCTTGTGGCGAGATGGGGTACTAATGACGCAGAATACCTACTTAGCCGCTGGTTTGTTTAGAGCATTTTTTGGGGTGTGAGTGCGATTTTTCAAAACGGTTTTTGCACATATTATTTTTTAATTGTTAAAAAATGTGCCTAAAAAAAATAAGACCTTAATTAGGCAAAATATTGAGATGATGACCTTGCTGTAAAGGTTACCTTGCTGTACAACCTCACCCCCTTCATAGACCTTTTAAGTTGAAAATTTAATGGTATCAATGTCCCATATATATAAGTAATCTGACCATGTTTGGTCAACATCAGTCAAGTAGTTCTGGAGATATAAGGTGATTTAGTGGGCGACGCCGAACATACACAAATGCGACCATCGGGTTAATTTCCGTTGGTTTTTTGGGTTTCGTATGTTTCAAAACGTCAAGATCTGGTGAAAACCGCATATTTACCAAATTGAATCGATTGCAGTACTTTCCTTTCTAAAACTATAGCTCTAAAGGGGAAAGTAAAAAGCTGTACAACAGTATACACTTAGAACAAGTAAAATTATAAAACAAATAAAGAAACCAGTTACGTATTAAATACATGTTGCTGTTTGTTTTTCTTTCTAATAGAAAAACAAAACCCTTAAACTGGTAAGTAAAAGTTAGTTATTACTGGATAAATAGGTCATATTTTTTTCTCTTTTTGTCACCGTAGAGTTAAATTTTAAATAAAAAGTAATGCTTTTGTTTATTTTTTCTCCTTTTTTAAAGATGAAATGAAATATTTTTTTTTAAATTACAACCCTAGATATTTTTTAACATGAAACGAATCATTACACTTCAAACTTATCGGTAACGATATAATAACGATTAGTATATGGAAAGTAACATTCAATTATACTGCATTTCGAATAATTACCATACGGTAGCAGTGGATAAGCCACTCACGTTAGATAGGGTCATTTCCTTGACCCTATCGGTTAACGGATATTGACGGTCTAACGGGTGACAGATAAACGAGGTTTAACTGTATTTATATTGAAAAAGAAAGTAATATCTTTAAACATAAATTAGAATTAAATTCATTCTAATTATTTAAAACTAAATTTTAGAAGGAATATGCAGAAAAAATCCCTGTAAATATGACATATAAAGAAAGAAATGTTCAGACTTACAAAATCGGGAATCAATAAAGAAAAAATTAAAATAAATTTTTGAAAGGATAATTTTTTACCAAGTAGAAACTCCAAAACAAAAACTTGTAGTTATACATGAATTAATTAAAAAAAAGAAAATCAAACCAGTGAGATAATTAAAAATTACTGGCAAAAAAGGAAGGAAAGAGGTAAGATTAGAAAAAATACTAGCCATGATCAATAGTCGGCCGAAATGGAAAAAATATTATTCTCAATATCGTTTAACATCTTTTCATAAAATAAAAGTAGATATAAATATGACGCTACATTATTTCTACCAGTCATTTTTAATCCATAACACATGTAAAGCATCTAAAATGTAACTGATACTAATAAGATACTATCTCTCTGCACAGTAGCGTTCACTTTGTTGCTAGCATATGCCGAGATGAATAAGAACGTTTAAACGTAGATCATACTGTCTACATTTCAATGAGCTTGAAATACTGATGTAAAAGAGGATATTCGATTAAATAAAGAAGGTAATGCATAATTGCAATGGAAAGTACTGTAATTTTCACATTCCCGAGGCAGGCATAGAAGGCCTGTTATTCTTAAAAGTGGTTTCAGAATTTGTAGGAATGATTTGTAAATCAGATGTTATGTACAACTATAAACGTTATGATTTACGCAAATAAACTGTATTCATAATCACAACAGTCGTCTGAAATATATGAATAAAGTTTGTAAAAAATATAGTTTAATTTATCCGAAAGGAATTGAAAAATACACATTTTAACTGTTTCTTCAAATAAATAAGAAAAACAAAATATAACAAAGAATGTTTCAGTAGCACAGGCAATAGAGCACTTGATTGCTACACTAAAGATTTACAGTTCGATTCGTTCGTTTTTAGCCATGTTTCTACGCTGATCTTAACTCCATGTCTGTGAAAAAATGTTGTCCTCCTAGCCAGCGTTTCATGTGAACAAAGAGGTGAAAATCGGATGGAGCCAAGTCCGGGCTGTATGGTGGATGATCAAACACTTCCCGACGAAAACGCTGCAGGAGCTTATTTGTTACAGCTGCTGTAACATTCCAGCATTCTTCTCTGCTTATTCTTATTCACCCACCACATAGCCCGGACTTGGCTCCATCCGATTTTCACCTCTTTGCTCACGTGAAACGCTGGCTAGGAGGGCAACATTTTGGTAAAGACATCGAGCTGCAGACCAGCGTAGAAACATGGCTGAAAACACAGGCGGCTCCGTTCTATGACGAGGGATTGGAAAGTTGGTACCACGCTACGACAAATGTCTAAATCGGAGTGGCGAATATGTAGAGAAATAGCGTAACTATACAAGTACTTGTTACAAATAAATAATTTTTTATTTTCACTGTGGTTTTAATTTTGTGACCGATCGGACCTTGAAAAAAATAACCCTCGTATAATAAAATTTACTACAAATATTTAGCAGAAAAGAAGTTTCAAATATATTATTACAAACCACGCCTACTACGTATATTACCGAAAAGTAATAACGGTAATCAGGAATATATTTTAATTAATTTAAATAGATATAAGGGTGATTTTTTTTTTTATTAAAAAAAGTTGTATTATATAATCAAACTTTTCTTAATAAAAAAAAAATCACAGATTTATTACTATAAAAATATTTAGATCAGATATTTACGAAGTAAACTGGAAATAATGATTAATTAAATAGATAACATTAAGAAAGAAGATTAATCTTTATAGGGCAGTAACCAAACGGAATACAATTAGTGGCTTTATATTATTTTAACTGAACGTTTCATTTAATATCTGAAAGTTTGATTCAGTTGTTTTGAAAAAAAAAATAACGGACAGATTTTTAAAAATGGATGACTCATGCAAAATTAAAATAAATATTTCATAAAAAATAAATAAAATTTTATTTATTTACTTCAATTAAGTAAAGCTTAAAATATTTTATACATTACCTTTAAAAAAGAATCATATCCATTCTTTTACATCGTTCTTAACTTAGATTTTTATTTACAATAAATCATTAAAAAATAAAAGAATTATAACAAAGGCTGCTAAATATCAAAACAGACTAAATATGTAAAAACCATTTTTTTATTTTTTCTGTATTCTTCGAAAAGAAAAAAAAGAAAAACTCATCTAGTAAAATATTTCATACATAAAGACTACCTACACTAGAATTAATTCAAATAATATTTGTTTCTTGTAGAAACAGAATCATTTTTACTTTTTTTAAACGAAATCTTCCTACATAAACAAACCACACAATTTCCGTTAACGTATATAAACTTAACAGAAACGTGCCTGATTTATACTGATGGTAAAAAGTATTCTGTGATATACTGTATTATAGATATTGTTTGTTTTCTTTTTTTATAATTTTATTGACACTTTTATAATTTAATTATTATCAATTATATTGTAAATTCAACAATATTTATTAAATTATACTTAACCAGCAAACTAAATAAAATAGTTTTAATCTTTTTGGATGAAATAAAAATACCTACCGAGTTGGTCTAGTGGTAAACGCGTCTTCCCATATCAGCTGATCTGGAAGTCAAGAGTTCCAGCGTTCAAGTCCTAGTAAAGCCAGTTATTTTACACGGATTTGAATACTAGATCGTGGATACCGGTGTTCTTTGGTGGTTGGGTTTTTAAATTAACCACACATCTCAGGGATGGTCGAACTGAGATTGTACAAGACATCATTTACATTCATACATATCATCCTCATTCATCCTCTGAAGTATTATCTGAGAAAGGTAATTACCGGAGGCTAAACAAGAAAAAGAAAGAAGGATTAAATAAAAATCGAATTTAACAAATAATAATTTAGTTTTTCGAATAGTCATACACCCAGAATCATTGGTTGATTGCGTTGAATCAGTTGATGTATATTGTATAGAAGTCAACGCATTCGTTTTGGTTAGATCTTTCTTTCTTTTCCTGTTTAGCCTCCGGTAATTACCTTTCTCAGATAATACTTCAGAGGATGAATGAGGATGATATGTATGAGTGTAAATGAAGTGAATCTTCTACAGTCTCAGTTAGACCGTATCTGAGATGTGTGGTTAATTGAAACCCAGCCACCAAAGAACACCAGTATCCACGATCTAGTATTTAAATCTGTATAAAAATAACTGCCTCTACTAGGACTTGAACGCTGTAACTCACGACTTCCAGATCAGCTGATATGGGAAGACGCGTTCACCACTAGACCAATCCCGTGGATTGTTTTGGTTAGATCTTTTTTTTTTTTTTGTCTTCAGTCATTTGACTGGTTTGCAGCTCACCAAGATTCCCTATCTAGTGCTAGTCGTTTCATTTCGGTATACCTCCTACATCCTACATCCCTAACAATTTGTTTTACATATTCCAAACGTTGCTTGCCTGCACTATCTTTTCCTTCTACCTGACCCTCTAACATTAAAGGGACTATTCCAGGATATGTGGCCTATAAGTCTGTCTCTTCTTTTAACTATATTTTTCCAAACGCTTCTTTCTTCATCGATTTGCCGCAATACCCCTTCATTTGTCATTTTATCTACTCACCTGATTTTTAACAATCTCCTATAACACCGCATTTCAAAAGCTTCTAATTTTTTCTTCTCAGGTACTCCGATCGTCCAAGTTTCACTTTCATATAAAGCGACGCTCCAAACATATACTTTCAAAAATCTTCGCCTGACGTTTAAATTAATTTTTGATGTAAAAAAATTATATTTCCTGAAAGCTCATTTCGCCTGTGCTATTCGGCATTTTATATCGCTCCTGCCTTGTCCCTCTAATAATTCTACTTCCCAAATAACAAAACTCTTGTACCTCCATAATCTTTTCTCTTCCTATTTTCACATTCAGTGGTCCATCTTCATTATTTCTACTTTATTTCATTATTTTCGTTTTGTTTTTGTATTTTTCATGCGGTAGTTCTTGCGTAGGACTTCATCCATGCCATTCATTGTTTCTTCTAAATCTTTTTTATTCTCAGCTAAAATTACTATATCATCAGCAAATCGTATCATCTTTATCTTTTCAGCTTGTACTGTTACTCCGGATAGTTAGATCTACCGGGCAAAAAAAAATTATTATACTCAAACCTAAAAAAAAACTTGTTTATCGACACAGAATTTTGTACTGTATACTGTGTGTTTTGTACTGTATGTTTTTTGTAAAATAAAGCGTTTCTATACCTATGCTTTGTGAACCTTTTTCATTATTTTCGCCGATAGACGTGTCCTGAAAATTTCTCCGTTTCTTTCTGGGCCACCTTGTGTGTGTATTTATGCATAATTTATTGAATACCTTGATCGATAGATCGATGGTTACGTTGATTTATGAATATAAAACCTTATCAGCAATAAATTTTAAATAAAATACTAAAAAAAAACAAATAAATTGTTCTTAAAAATTATAACGGTCTAGTAATATCGTTACCAGAGTGTATCTATTTAGTATACCAGCAGTATTCTTCATTCACTAAACGAGGTGTATTTTGCATTTGTTGCATGGTATTTTATATTTATTTATTCCACTTTATAATTTGTATAAACATACTGTTACAATGATTTAAGAAACATAATATTATTTATGTAATGATATTTTACTGTATGCCTTAATTTGTTGAAATGAAATAAATCGTTTTTTTATAACATATTTAAATGTTACAGTTGTATAATTTCAAATGTAGGAGATCTAATGTTAAAAAAGATGATTTGTTAACGCTAATACAACAACATAACGCATTTAAAGAGCATGTATAAATAAATGTTGGTTTACTTTTCTTATGACTGCATTATATTTGCAACACAAGCAGTACGGTTTGTAACAATGGCATAATTCCAAAAAAATTATCATTTAGATGAAAATAGAAAAGAAAATACAGAATGAAAAATAAAATGAAAAAGAGGTCAATGGTTACAATAAATAACATGCAGCCTACTCTTCGACATTAATAGAAGTAGTATTAAGCGACAAAAAAGAAAGAATAATAATAATAAAACAAATAAGTTAATAATAAAAACAACAATAAAACTTGGCATTTCGCCCACGGACAGTCTGGAATTTCGCGCGCTGTGTTAGATAACATGGAAGTTAAGTTAAAAAAAATTAAGCGTCTGATTCAGATGTACGGTTTAGAAGAAGGTCAAGGATAGAAACTTCGTCAACAATGTAAGTACTATAATGTAGATATGACTGAATTTCAGACACAGACAAGACGTAAGTATGTAACAAACTTTATTATTATTGGCCTTAATATCGCTATAACAATTGTCACTTTTATTAATTGAATAAACGACACAGCATTTTTAACGTCGTAAAATTCGATTTTATTCAGTCTTAAAATAAAACTTTTATGAGCTTATTCATAAAAAAAAATGTATAATGAGTTCATTGAAACATTAAATAATAGGTTACCGTTGAATGAAATAAAAAAATTGTTTTTATTAATTGGCATCAAGGACGAGTTAATAATTTACGAAGCACGTACTCGATTTAAAATGTGTTTCTCAATTAATAAAACAATAGAAATTTCAATGCATTATCAATTAATTATCTGTAAATAATTTTCTCTATTGAAAAATCAAGTGAATAAGTGAACATAATTAAAAAAATATTTTAAGTAATTTGTTAATTTTAATTAAATTTAAAAAAATCTTAGTTGATGCGTAATCCATTGATTTCTATTTTCTGAAAATCTCAATACTTATGGAGTATTATTAATTTCATGTACTTGGATCTTTGTTCCGTTATTCTTTTTTATAGGTTCAAGGGCTGAATTTTCAAGTAAATTTAACTTTAACATTTTTTCGTTAATATCCATTAACTTCTACTTTTACTATTTATGGCATTATACTGTAGGAAGATTAATATCAGGCTGTCTAAAAATAATTAAGCCTTTGGAGGCCAAAATCGAGAACGTATTTATTGTGATTGGAAAATAAGATTATGAGACCACATTTTGCACCATTTTTTTCAATGATTTTCTGCCATTTTTCCGGCAACACCATAATCCCGTAGCTATAGAACTTCTGCAGTTTCTGGTAAAAAAAAAAGTTGATGTAGATAGCACATGACTTCCTTGTACGCCTATTAAATTACATATACACATTTTTTTTAAATGAAAAGTACATAAAATTTTATTTCATTAATAACTTCTGATATTTTTTATAATTTTTTTTATTGTTATTATTGAATTAATATTTATAATAAAGATTTTTTTACAATCAGCAGAGGTTAATAATTATTATTAATAAATCAATATAATTAAATTAAAAAAAAAAAAGTTAAAAAAAAAAAGGATATTGAGTTTGATTCGAACCGATGTGGCCTTCCTCTTGTAACATCCAAATATTTCATTAATTAAAATTGTTCTTGGCTATAACTCTGGAACCAATGAAAATAAGTACCAGTTATGATATACGGTTGAAAAGCTCTCAATGAGGAATTTTTACTGCAGTTAAGAAAAAGTCCAAAATCCAAATTTGTTTGGATTTTGGGCTTTTTCGACACTTTTGGTCCAGTCGACTGCAATCCAGAGGGAATGTGAAAAATAGATGTTACAACAGTCCTAAATCCAAACTTTCAACATCCTACGGCTAATCGTGATTGAGTTATGCGACATACATACGTAAGTAGGGACGTCACGCCGAAAGTTAAAATGGATTCAGGGACGGTCAAAATGGATATTTCCGTTAAAATCTGAAAACCGAAAAATGTAGCAGAACTAGTTTTCATGTAGGCCTCTTCTAAAAACTAACTTAACACATTCTGGGAGTTCTGCAGAAAATGAAACAAATAATACTTTGACGGTACCAGGTCCGGACTGTACGGTGGATGCACTAAAACGTCCCAGTCAAGTTCTCTCAATCACTGACGGGTCGTTGAAGATATATACTGTCTGGCGTTGTCAGCGTGTTATACGAGAACCTATCTGTAGTCCAGTTCAAGCCGTTTATTTTGAATTGCTAGTTGCAATTGCGATAATCGTCAACAGTATAGGTCTGAAGAGAATATCGTTCTGCGGGCGGCAGTAGCTGGTGGTACACGATGCCCTTCTGATACCACCAAAACACACAGGGTAACCTTTCTGGGAATCAGTGAGGGCTTCGCCACAGACAGTGAAGCTTTTCCTCGCTTCGGCCACGATGTTTTCGTATATTGTTGTTGTAGGTTTATAAACTTGTCATCACTCGTGATCAACCGCTTCAAAAACGGCTCGATTTCGTTATGCTTCAGTAACGACTCGCAGATAGAAATTCGATAAATGTTTCTGAGTCAAATCATACGTTTATGACATACTATTTACATGCCGGTTTTCCTCGACTTTTACCAGAATTTCCTAACGCTATTTCGTGCGCAAAAGACTCAGTACTTTTTAGACAACCTAATATAAAGGGTACGTCGGTGAATCGGTAGAATTTAAAAGATTGGTTATTCAGTGACGTTGTGGGTCAGGGTGCTTGACTTGACGGTATATTATTGTCAGTCATTTAATAAAGATGGAACAGCGGTCAGATGTACGTTGTGCTTTCTGAGTTAAATCTTTTTATAAATATCGTGATTCCCCAACAACTGTACGCAGGTTACTTCGCAATCGGTTCAATATTCTGCGTAACTGACGGGTACCGTCTGTTCATAAAATTAACTTACGGGTTAAAACGTTTGGGGATACTGTGTCCACATTAAATTCAAAACATAAAGAAGCAGCAAAAAGCATTAAAAAGCCAAAAAACATTGATGGAGTTCAAACTACTATAAGAAGCAGTTCAAAACGTTCTGCGATTAAAAGTGCATTAGCGTTAATTATCAGTGAACTATCCATTCGTTGATTTTAGATAAGGGTTTAAGTTTTCATCCCTATAAAATTCAAACTGTTTGGTAATTAAAATAATGTTGATTCGGTTGCTAGAAATTTTCAAGAAATATTGCAGCGTTTGGATGGTGATGTAAACCTAAATCAACCATATATTTATGCGAGATAAAGCTCAATTTCACCTGAACAGCTACGTAAATAATCAGAGGGGCAATATTAAAACGCCGAAAACCCACTTTATTTACATGAAAAAAAGTTGCTGCGTCTGAAGGTGGGTAATTTCATCTAACATTATTCTTGACAGGTCTTTTTTTTTAAAAACAATCGAGGAAACGCTACAATCGTTACTACAGCGCTTTTTACAAGCGTGGTCTCAACATTTTTGAGGCAAGAATTAATCTTGTTTCACAAATTGCTTGGTTCCAGTAAGACGGTGCTACAAGTCATACCGTTCAGGTGTCTGTTGCTGCTTTAAGAGAACTCTTTCCGAACTATATAATATCCAGAAACGAGACAGTGTATGGGCGACTAGGTCTGATTTATCCACATGCAACTTTTATTTTTAGGGTTTACTCAACAATAAGGTATACGTCGAAAAATGCAAACGTTAGCGAAACAAAATTAAAAATTCATTACACCGGTCATTTTACGGCAAGTAATTGAAAATTTTCGATTAAGACAACAAGAATGCGTAGATCGTAATATTGCTCAACTGCTAAGCGTTATTTTTAACAAATAAATTGAGATGTCTTACTTAACAGAAAAGTGTAAAATCACTTATGTTAAAATAAAAGCTAATTTAAATACAGGAGTTTTAAATTTGTACGCTTCACGGACCTACATTTATGATTATTACTACTTCTACCGGCAATTAACTACGTATGGAAAAATAAAAATCGCCTTTAATAATTTTGCTACAGTTAAATATAAAATAATTAAATTTAGCAACTAATCTTAAAGCGATTTATTTTGTGAAAGATCACCATTCTATAAGCACACATGGGAAGGGGGATTAACTCAAACATTTTAAAGGGAAAGGACAGAATCAAATAGAAATTTCATTAACAAAGCATTGAACAACAAATATGAATATAAAAATATTTGGGCTACAACAAATCTAACAAAATAGTATCCATTTAATATTTTTTTCAACTGGTTCCAAAAGTAATAAATATTATCTCTTTAATAATTTGTCAACAATAATGGTAACAGTCTATAATGGTAATAGTCTAACTGATGTTAGATATAGGAAGAGTCTTTGTGTAAAACCTTCGGTGTTAAGAGGAAGGCGCAGGGATAGGGCTTTCGCAAATCGATTAATCTGATAGTTACGGCTTGTAAGTTGTGGTTGGTGGTCGTGATTGGAGGCCGAAGCGATAGTAGGTTATGTAAATATACTATGGAAATGTCTGCCGGAGCATTTATACCGGTGGCATCCTGACAGAGGCCAAACTGACAACTGTATTGTTTTATCAAGTTTAGAAGGTCTAAAAGACGACCTGCGGTAAAGCCCGTCAGGGCTAAGAGCGGAGGGGATGATGTGGGACCGGGGTCGTCAAAAGGGGGAGTCTTCCCCTACGGGGATCAGGATGTTCAACAGTAAAAAAAAAAAAAATTAGTTATTGCTTCTATCTCAAAAAGATATATTTTGAGTTATGAGGCCACTACATAGAATACCCTATAAACTGTACTATAGAATACCCTTGAAACTGGTGGTGATAAATATTAAATAGCCGCTAGCCGCTAAGGTTCCCGAAATGGAAATTATTTTACGTAAAATTACGTAAATTTTTGTTTTTTAGATGTCTTTTTTAACTTTCTGTACAACCCCTAAACATTCCATTTAAAATTTTCGTGTTGCTTCCCGCTTCAAGGTAGGATCAATTTTTAAAATTTCATTTTGTAGTCAACGTGCCTAATGTAATAACAGTAATAAATTTTCATCATGATCTCAGACTTCGATTCCCGAAGAAAATGTATAGTAATCAACCTCAAAAACTACAAAAGTAATAAAAAGAGTTTTGTGTACTTTTTTTTAATCTGAAATATGAATAATTACTTAAATTCAGATAAAAATAAATTTAATTATTAAAAATAAGTTTATTCGGGAAAACAAATGTAAAAAATAAGAAATATTTATACACTTTTCTATCCAATACCATATCATAATATTATTATTATTTTGATTTATCTTAAAAATGATAAGATTGAATTGACGTTAAGAGAAAGAAAAGAAAAAATATACATTATCTGATAAACCAACCATTTTCATAGAGATTGTCTTAAATGAGGGCAGTATATCTGAAGTAACAACGCTACATCAGCTCTTTTTATCTTATCGTCCGATATTACTTTTTCAATTATGAAAATCAAATCAGATAAAAAATGAATATTAAATAAATAAAAAAATTCAAAAATAATATTTTATCTGAATAAAAAAATCAGATATGGACATTACATGGCTTCCTGGTACACCAATTACATTACATATATATATTTTTTAAATTATAAGTAAGTAGAATTTTATTTCATTAATAACGTCTGATATATTTTAATTTTGTTTTATTGTTATTATGGAATTAATATTTATCGTAAGATTTTTTTTTTTTTTTTTTAAATCAGGGGTTAATAACCATTAATAAATCAATATATTTCAATTAAAAAAAGAAGAGTTAAAAAAAGGATATTGAGTTTGATTCGAACCGATGTGCCTTCCTCTTGTAAGTTCCAAATATTTAATTAAATAAAATTTCATTTGGCTATAACTCTGGAACCAATGAGAATAAGTACCACTTATAAAATATCGTTGGAAAGCTCTCAATGAGAGCTTATTACTGCAGTTAGGTTCAAAATCCAAACTGTTTTGGGTTTTGGACCTTTTTGGACACTTTTTGGACACTTTTCGTCCAGCCGATTGCAATCAAAAGACCTCCCCTTTTGATTGCAATCGAGGTGCACAACTAGATGTTACAACAGTTCTAAATCCAGAATTTCAGCATCCTATGACTAATTGTTTTTGAGTTTTGCGAGATACGTACACACACACATACATACGTAAGAGTTTACGCCGCAACATGTCAAAATGGATTCAGGAATGATCCATTTACTTCGTTCAAGGAAGTAAAAAACCTTTCTAAAAAATAGAAAATTTCATCACAAGTTATTTTTTTGAAATTCATATAAATTTTACAACCAAGATAACGATATTCTCTTTGTTACGCACGATGTAATTCTGACAAATAGGATTTATGTAATTAATGCATAATATCTCCAGAGCAACGGTTTCCACAATCGTCTATCCACAAAGTAAGAAATTTGTAGGTGACTGAAGAATCCGATTACAAATCATGCAAATGAGTCAACGGTAGGAGAAAACAAGAAGGATCGTGTTCTATTTAAGTAACAAATAGGTGGGGATGAGATGAGATATTTACTTTTAAGATGATATTGAAATCATATCACATTTGAAATTAATTACGTTTGATTCGCGAAAATATTGTGGAATTTTTATTTTCTTTCGTTTGTTATTCTGATAAGATTTTAAACAAAATCGCAACCTATATATTTTTTTACTTTTCGATATTATTTTTTGTTTGAGTATAACATATAACAAGACGTAATTATAAATTGAATTCATAATCTATTCTAAAAATATATCTTTTTCTATAGTAATGATATAAATTATCTACAAAAAAAGTACAACGAATTAAATACGTATAATGTTAGATAGGAAATGGTATTAACTAGCGACCTAATTCTACGTTATAGCATGTAAATAACATTGTAATTTTATATACTTTATACTCTCAGCTCATAGTGAATAAAGTTTGGATTTTTTTTAATATTGGGAGAAGAGCGTCTTTTCCAACAATTTATATTCATATCCATAAATTAAATTATCGTTAGAAAACATGTCGGGAAATCTTGCAATAAAAATATAAGAGAAAATTTTCCATTTTTATATTAAAGCAAGAAGTCAACGATCTGAAAAATTATCTGTCTTACGTAATTACGTAAGAGAAAAAAAAGAGGAAGATAATGTGCAGTCACATGTGACTATTTTAGTAGAAAATGTATTCAACAAAATCTTGCGGAATAAACTTTTGTTATTCAAGCCAAATAAATGTATAAAATAATTTGGCACAAAACCCCTTAAGGGTAGAAATGTCAGTGAACTCTTATATTAAATTAATAGAACTTTAGTACCTTATTAATACTTGTTTTTTACTTTTCTTTTTTATGTTAAATTTATGAATTAAGGAAGAATTATTTTTTTCATTATAATTTATACAATAAAATCATTTAACCGGAAAAAAATAATAATGATACGGATGAAAATAAATTTTATCTTTAACCAAAACATATTCATTCTTTTTTCACGAATAAGATGAAATCCCCACCAGAAATAAGATTCTCGAATAACTGTTATTTATCCTATTATCAATTAAGCTTAAGAATATCTTTTTACTTTCGTTACGTTAAAAAATTTAACTGTCAATTTAATTTAGGCTTTAATTGACTTTAGTACACAATCACTATTATCTTCGTACCGTTTTCCGGTATTTTCAAATACAATTTTTCGACATCAATCGATACTTTACCATAAAATATTAACACAACTACATTCATTTTTATCAGTAATTTCAATTACCGGTATAAACGATAAATCTTAGTGACAGTATACCACATGCGCCCATTACTTTTTTTTAGGAGATTCTGAATCTGACTGAGACATTATCGCACATTATACATTTCAATATACGGTAGATATTTTTTACTTTCCCGTCCAGATAACGCTATAGCAGAGCTACAGTTCCAGATGGATTGCAATCGATCCAGTATGGCAATATGCGATTTTCACTGGATCCTGACGTTTTGAAACTTAAGGAACAAAAAAAACCGGATGGAAATCTTCAGGATGTTATTTTTCGTATGTACGTGTTCAGTGTTGGCCTCTAAATCAGCTTACATCTCCAGAACTACTGGACCGAGTTTGAATAAATTTGGTCAGATTACTTTTATATATGGGCATTGATGCCATTAAAGTTTCAACTTAAAAGGTCAAAGGGGTGAGGCTGTAGAGCAAGGTCTCCCTTAGTATCTCGAAATTTCGCCTAATTAAGGTCAAATTTTTCTTAGGCGCATTTGTTAACGATTTAAAAAATAACAAGAATTGCAAAAAAAAAACTTTTTGCAAAATAGCACCCTCCAAAATAATGCTGTTGTAGTCGTCTGCTAAACTGTGACGTCACAGGTGAGCGGTATAATTAAATAAATTAATAATATTTAAAGTCTAAAAAAGTAAGTCGGTCTGGTTGAGTCTCCAACTCGATCGCCCGGTCAACTCGGTACCTGGTGCGTTAAGCCTCCCGGAGGCTTAATGCAGAAGGAACACGGCTTTAGCCGCGTGATAGGAAAGTCCTACAACTGTGTTGTCAAATTTTTTATACGAAAAACTACTATTAGTATATACAGAAAGGAATCGAAACAAATTTACAAAGGAATGCATAATAGTATTACATCGAAATAAAAATTAAAAACTCCGAAACAAAGTAAGAACAAAAATTGAAATTTGGTCTCAATACAGTACCACGGTAAACAATAAGTTTAAAAAAATGTTTATTTGTATTTTCTAATTTAACAATTTAAGGAAGGATAAAAAAAAGCCCGGCTTGTCCCACAGGAACTTCTGTCATCACACCTAGTTTGCGTTGCAGTCGTCCAAGGGAAGATGGAATTAGATCACAAACTACCTCCTTATCAGGCAACACCAAGAATATGCAGACTCTACTGATACTAAGATCATAAAAAACTCAAGAAGAATTGGAATTACACCGACGGTAATAAAAATGAAGAACAGTAAACAAGGAGTTCTGAAAAGATGAATCAGGAGAAATGTGTCAGCTAGAGATAATTAGAAACAAAAATCTCATTTTCAGAAAAGTGAAGAAAAATTCAAGCCGGCTTCTTCTATTTTACCTAAAGAAGAGCCGCACATTATTTTAATCGAATAAACTAATTTTTTTACTGTAAAATGAAATAATTCATGAAAGAAAAATCAATCTATCCTTAGGATAAGAAAATAAATATACTAGTACATAAGGAAAGGCAAAAGAGAAGTTATTAGACTATTACATCATAGAATAATGATGTAATAGTATAAATTTATTTTATGAATAAATGATTATCACTATATTAATAGTGATGATTTCTGCAACACTGACAAAAGTTTTTATTTTTTATTTATTTATTTTTTTTAAGTCGCTTAGAACATATTCTGTAAGGTGAACAATAATATGCATCCTATACCAAAGTATTTATGAATAATGAGAAAATGTTTTATTCAACTGTAAGAGCATACTGATGGACCATAGTATGAGTATTGAAAGTGAGAAACCATGTTCTTATTATACGTCAGCAATTTTTAATAGCAGTTCAAACTTCTGGATATCTTGCCAGAATATCCAACTTTTATAATAAATTTATTTTAATAATATGGTTTAAATGATTAAAGATTATCAAAAATTAATTACTACTAAATAGTTAAAAAAATCATTTGCTTATATTTTTCTACTTTTGAACGGAGTACTAAATCACAATTAGTTTTTTTTTTTTTTTGTTACACAAGATTAACGATATATAGTAGAGAAAAAAAAACTTGATTTTAGAATGATATAACAGTAATTAAAAACAGATTACGCCATTACTGTTAAAAAACCAGTATTTAGATTTACATTAACATAATTAAATGAGGAAAACATCTTGCAAATATAACTCATTTTCATCTATGTAATGCCAGAGTCGGTCGCTGAAACTTTTCGTTACATTTAGCAGTGTACATTCCTGTATGACAGCTACCTAGAATTAAATCGCAGCCTTTAGTTCAGGAAGTGTAAGTGATTTTCCGGTGTATATTTTGGATTTTAAATTAACCCGTAGGAAGAATTCACATACTAAAAAAAAAACCAGATGAACGGGATTGCCAGGTGATATTTCCACGTAGGGAAATTAAATGTTCAGGAGACATCCCTTTGACATTCTATCGAAGATACAGCCGTGTGGGGCAGTCGCCTAATCCTGTTAAACCTCAGTTATGCGACTTTTGTGAAGTTCTAGAGCATCTAAGTGTACCGTTCTGCATTCACAGTGACTGTGAAAGTCTTCTTCAAAGAAATACGGGCCGATCATCCGAAAATTCGCCACTCCTGACCGCACAATGACGTTGTGTATGAATTGGATATTCGTGAAGCCGTCATGGATTTGTATCGGACCGATACCGGAAATTCTAATCATTAATACAACCCGACAGGTAGAAATGTGCTTCGTCATTCACGAGAATTACTGTGTTTCTGTCATTATTGCCAACATCTTCTCTTCAAAAGCTCGACGTTTTTCTCAATTACAAGCGTCAATTCTTGAATACCATCGGTTTGTAGGGCTGTAAATTCAAGTTATAATCCATTATTATTCTGAGAGTTCGATCTGGAATGTTCAGAGCGGAAGCTCTGACTTGATGAACTCCGTGGGTTAGTTTCTTACCAGTTCAAAGCTTTCCGGTGTTTGCACAGATCTCGGCCTTTCTGATGGTTTTCTTATATATTGTTACAACACATACACCTAATTTAATATCGGCGGGCGATAAAGGTAGCAACGATCTTAGCGGGGCGCACGGTATAAGGACGCATTGATACAAGCATCACTCCCACCGCGCAGTTCTCCAACCATAGCGGCGCTGGAGCCCCACCACCCTCACGCACCAATAAAAGAGCGTTCACCGCGAGAGTGATCGCAATTCATCGTAGACCACCACCTAAAGAAGTTGGAAGAAGACGTTCCTAGCCGGGTCAACGTGGGTCCTCCCGGCGGATGCCAATATCCCCGCCGGGGCAGCAGGCCTGGCCGGACGCCGAGGAAGCTATTGGACGCGGACGCTACATTCCCACTCCAACTCTAGCTCCCCGGGCTCAGCAGCAAGAGCCGGCCCAACGTGGGATCGCTCGGAGAGAACAGTCTCGGCCGCGCCGGCGAAAGACGACCGACGCAAACCCGACGTTGCGGGGGTCTGGGGGCCACCACTGCCACGCTGTAGTGGGGACTCAACTACGGCTGAGGGAAAGCTCGGACTTCAATGGACGAGCCGCATCTCCCCGACTTCGCCGGAAACCAACTTCCGGACCCAACAGCTCTTTCGGAGCAAACGCAAAAAACGGCCCTTTTTAGGGCCACCGCAAGGTTATGAATTACGTGCCGTCGAAGCCATTCGGCGACAATATATATATATATATATATGTTTATAAATATATATAACAAAATCGTTGTTTTTGAAAAACGTTTCCACAGCGAAAATGCGGTGCATAGTGCTTTAAGACTCTATGGTGAGAAATGAAAGCTGGAGAAAAGTGAATTACCCAGATCTTTGACGCAATAACCAATCAAAAATCGTCTGGTTTTTCTCCCCCATTCTGTATGTTGTACAAATTAATGTTAGTGTTCAATACTAGTGTAGTTTTTTTTTTTTTTTTTTTTGTTAAATTAATACAATTTTTTTATCTACATACTGTATGTTCGTACTTTACGTACCAATTCTTTTTTATGTATTCTCAAATCCTTTGCGATCGTGGCACCAACCTATGATGAATGAAAGAGATTCCACGGTGTATATAAAAAAATTTCTTATAAATATATATGAAATATTAGGAAAATTTTTGAAAAGAAAAGAATCTTTCTGTAATCTCATCATTTATTTTATTTTTATCGAAAAAATATTTTCAAAATATTTTTTATCGATTTATCGAAAACAAAAACGTCAAATACGTTTAAAAAAAGCAAAAAGAAAACGGAATCTCTTGAATTAAAAATTACAATACGTAATGGTGAAAAATGTTTCATATTGCTCAATATCCCACTTTATTCAAATAAATACGAAACCAGGGATACAATTGAATGCGTGATAAACGCGTAGTTAAGCGTGCGTATATTGTGCGTTTTATACACAGCAGATTTAATGAGTAAGATTATTAAAGGGGTAAGGGAGATTAAACTGCAAATATGCGCATATTTTTCAACATAAAATACTGTACGTGTCAAATAAAAAGTATTGACCGAAGGAGTAAAAGTGTGGAACTACATTTACGAGTAGCACGCACGGAATTTCACGAGTCTATACAGAATTTTACGATCGTAGTAAAGTAAGGTCGGTTTTATACTCTACTGTTTATAGTTCTTACTAACATTATTTCCGAAGTTTTATTTAAAGTAGGTCACTTGTACAATATCAGTATATAGAAATGAACAAAAATAAATAAGTTTTATTATTTATATAATATATTATATAGTCGAAACTTAATTAATTTATTATTATTATTTATATAACTCTATTTTATTTATTAGTCTACAATGGAGGAAATATTAAATATAAAAATTTAAAAAAAATTATGAAATGATGTACAATAAAGAATAATGAATTAAATTTTAAAATACAATTTTTTTTTTATTTAAGATCTTCATGTAGGCGCTATGTATCTTAATAGCATTTTATTTTTGTCTTCAGTCATTTGACTGGTTTGATGCTGCTCTCCAAGATTCCCTATCTAGTGCTAGTCGTTTCATTTCAGCATACCCCCCCTACATCCTACATCCCTAACAATTTGTTTTACATATTCCAAACGTGGCCTGCCTACACAATTTTTCTTTCTACCTGTCCTTCCAATATTAAAGCGACTATTCCAGGATGCCTTAGTATGTGGCCTATAAGTCTGTCTCTTCTTTTAACTATACTTTTCCAAATGCTTCTTTCTTCATCTATTTGCAGCAATACCTCTTCATTGTCAAATATTTTATATTTAAAATAATTAATTTGGAATATGAAAAATTAACAAGGTGATGATAATATTGAATATTTTGTGATGCTGCTCTGACCAAGGCTTATCCACATTTTCTCTAATTCATCCGGTAAATTATTTTTCATCATCAGCCCCCGGTAAGGATTTGTATTGTAAATAGATGAATATTAAAAATGAACACCCACAAAAAAATAATATTAAAAATCTAACATAAAACAATAACATTTTCGAACGTCAAAAGGCAAAAATTATATTATAGTATTAACCATATTCTGAATCCAGATGTACGATCTTAAGAAATCTAAGAACATTGAACGATATCGACACATTTTTTTGATGTGTGTGATTTATTTGATGAATGTACCATCAGAAAAAGATATATGTTCATTTATTTAAACCAAATTCGGTGTAAAATTCCACCACTCACGTAATAAAATTACTACTAAGTAATCAATTCTCATAAAAACTTATTAAAAAAATTTGAGTAAGCAAGCAAAATATTTATATTCCTATGTGAATTGCATACAACTGAGAAGAACGTGTTAAAGTAACAAAAAATATATTAAAATTTAAATGAAAGAGTATTTACATTCAAGACTGAAAATTTAATAAATTTCGACCAAATCATTACCAAAAATTGTGTACGTTTTATTTGAATCTCGGACGCAATGTCACATAACATGTAGAGTATGACGCATAGTTATATGTTAGTAATCCAAGCAAAGTGCAACAGCATCACCAGATAAAATGGTAAGTTATAAGTTTGCCCGTTTGGGAAATATTTATAAAAAAAAAAACAAAAGAACGAAAGAACACAAAAAAAAATTTTTGCGTTTGGCACAGTTTATTATCGACACCTTTAATCTCCATTTGACAAATGCGGAATAACATTTTCTTTGAAAATCGAGCATTCTTAGAAAAATTATACTAGCAGATAACATTTTTTTTTAGGTGAGATAAGGGAATACTATTTACGTACACCCCCTTAGGGGGCAGTGTCGGACTCGCAACAGGTTTCACAAGATGTTATTTATAGTGTATATATACCTGAACCCTACCGACTAAACCTAACCACCTCACCCACACCCCTCCCATAGCCGGACCCGCAATTAAGCGTTACTCAGCCCTGGGAGGGGCCTTCGAGCGTGGGAGGACCAGGAGTTCCTGTTCGTCATCATCACCGCCCATCCACACAAGTGCGACGACTCAGAAGAGGGCTGTGTCCTCACAACCCTTGTTCTCCGGTCCAAGTCTTGGCCTCGGCTGAGGGCTTCCGCCTATGTGAATTTGAAGTCGCCGCTTGTCTGACGTTCCAGCTCGGACCTCACTCGCATTTGGACTAGTCATCTGCTCAAAGTCTGGCATCTGTCTCCTTTAATTTTATGATATCGCCGACTAATTTTCATACTCATTCCCACTGACGGTGACCTTTTAGCATGTACTTGATGCTGTTGTCTGGGAAAATTCAATTCGGCCATAATCACCCCTCAGATTTGGATATGCCAGCATAATTCTTGATAGTTGCGCCACACGATGCTGTATGGGTGTTATACCCGCTATAATCTCAATAGCCAGAGTGAATACCGTGCGATAAGCATAGTTGATCCTGATGGCGGCCCGTCTCTGAAAGGAGGTAAGCAGTTTCACATTCTTCTTCCTGGTGAAGGCCCCGCCCCTAGAAGGCACTGCGTATAGATTGCCAGACACTGTCAGTGTCATCCTCCTTTTCTTCTGTTTGGGACCCGATTTCCTCCTCATCAATCTCCCAAGTTGAGTTGTTTCCGCTCTCGACGTTACTGCAATTAAATCGGCGTTAAAAAAAGGACACTGTTTCCAGCCAGACGCCGATGTGACACACCGTTAATCGAAATGACTATGTCTCCGATGTGTCTTTTTCCCACCACGGCCACGGTGGCTGTTTTATTGGTAGCGAGTCCCATGCCCCTCGCCGGTAACCAACCACTGATCCGCTCGACCGCGCAGTTAGACGTTTCTTGCACCTTTTCTACTGATCTCCCAGAGGCCAAGACCGCCAAATCGGGGCGTATGTAGTTCCTGCCGCAGGAGCCTCTCAAATGAGAGATTCCACAGGAGCTGATCCAAAATAGAAATATAAATGCAGATAACCTAGCAGAAACTTTCTGGTGTAGTGTGGTTGATAAAGAAAGACATACTCATTCATGAATATCTGCAATTCAATAATTTTATTCAAAAATTTAGAAATATTTAATTTTCATTCAATAATCAGAAGTAATTACTTCTGGCAATAACTACAACACAAAAAAGCCGGAAATGAATTGTATAACTTTCCTGGCTATGCCAGTCGATTTAATCAATGAATCGAATAAAAAATTTAAATCCATTTTGATTATGTTTAGATCTTTTAATTTTAATTTTTGATCCCAAGAAACTCAATAAAATAATAACCAAAATGTTTAATATCGGCAATAAAATTTCGAAGAATATATTTACGACTTCTTTTTGATAATTCAGGTTTAAGAAGTCTTGTTTTAATTATTAAAATATTAATTAAATTGATTTTAAAAATTACTATTTTTTTTTTTTTAATTGAGAGCATCCCCATTACAGAAGGGGTTATTAAGTTATTTTAGTGACTATTTTAACAAATTAGTTTTGAACATTAAAAATTTGAAATTGTGAACAAATTTTTTATTTTGAGGCCCCCGTAATCAAGGGAAAAATAATTCCTAAATGGTAACAATATATTTTAAAAATTACTATTTAAAAATACAAAGTTAAACCAATGATTCTAAATAAAGTTCTAATTTTTTGGAAAGGACTGAAAATTTATTTCATTAATAATTTCTGATATTCTTTTCATTTTTTTTTTTTTTTGCTATTGTTATTATTGAATTATCGTACATTTTTTTTAGAATCAGAGATTAATAATTATTAATAAATCAATATATTTAAATTAAAAAAAAATTTAAAAAAGATGAAATCTGATTCGAACCGATGTGCCTTCCCCTTGTAAGAACCAAATAGTTCATTAATTAAAATTTTATTTGGCTGTAAGTCTGGAACCAATGAAAATAAGTACAACCTAGTTATAGATTATCGTTGAAAAGTTCTTATGAGGGCTTATTACTGCAGTTAATAAAAAATCATGCGATAATGATTCCAGATTTGATAGTGAGTGTAGTGTTGTTTGCGATGATTGTGACTTCATATACGTGGATATGACCGATCGCAATTTTCCACACATGCTAAAAAGTATATAAATAGCATTAAAAATAATAAACCAATCTCGTCATAATAAGCGGTCTTATACACAATCACAATAATTTCATCACAATAATTTGCAAAAATATATATACTGTAATAATAAAAATTTAATTAATGAACAAAAATTTGTTAGACGTTATACGAGTATCATTTAAAAATATACTAAATATAAATATAAAGAAGTAATAATTTAATCTAACGATTATCTCTTAGATAATATGGTTCCGTTTGATTTCATTTTAATCCACCAGAGTATACGTATGTATACTAGTAGGACCGGGACAGTCACAACTGTTTTTAAATTTTAACTGTGAATTTTAAACTTTAATTTCAAAATTAATCAATTTTACCTCCTGATGAAAGCGAAAGATCTAGAGAACATATCAAAGTGCTGGTAAGGTGGATTACATTAATTGTTAATTTATTTAACATATCAGCTGTACCATGTTTGAGAAATTAATTTATTTTTTATTAAACCTTTTTTTAATGTCTCCTTAAGGCATAAGGAGACATTAAAAAAATGACTAATGTCTAATTAAAAGGCGAACTATTTTAGATTTTATTTTTATCGATCTGAATACTTTCCCGTTATAACTACAACAGCATGTATATTACAGCCGGGCAAGTAAAAATACGATAGAATTCATCTGTACCACGATGAAATGTCACGTTTACGATATAAAATTTAGTATTAAATGTACTTCAGTGGAGACAGATAAAATAAGTAGATCATGTGAAACGAGAATAGCTAACTCAGAATCAAATATAAATATATAGATAGAGAAAGGGAGGAATAGTAAGGAGAGAATAGTAAAGAGAGAAAGTAGGTAGTGTTTTTAAGGAATAGAAGGATCTTATTTTATCCTGACTTAAACCAGCATTAATAGGAAACTGAGAAGTAAAGTAGTTTCTTGTTGCCTTTTTCATTTGTGCTGGATTTAATCTTATATATATATATATATATATATATATATATATATATATATCCATCGAAATTTAGATGATATTCAGCCTAAAAGTGGTAGCTTCACTATTCTGAAAGGGAATTTACTGTTTTATAAAAATCAACATTACTCTACGAAAAAACTCTGTAGCCTATTAAATTATACACAGTTTTTTTTTTTTTTTTTAAATGAAAAGTATATAAAATATTATTTCATTAATAACTTTTAATATTTTTTAATTTTTTATTGTTATTATTTATTGTAGAACTTTTTTATAATCAGATGTTAATAATTATTAATAAATCAATATACTTCAATTAAAAGAAAGATAAGAAAAGAAAAGGAGATATTCGAACCAAGTCTGATATTCGAACCGATGTACCTTCCCCTTGTAAGATCTAAATATTTCATTAATTACAATTTTATTTGGCTATAACTCTGGAATCGATGAAAGTAATTACAACTTATGATATATCGTTGAAAAGCTTTTCTTTTTTTTTCTCGTTGAGTCGGAGAAATACCATTTACGGGGAGTTTTGGACTCGCACTGATTCGCCTAGATTTTGTTAAAAGCCTATGTGTGCTCGCCGCACCCTACCGTCTAAAACTCCTATCTCACCGTCCCTTGCCGCTGAGATTGGTCCTGCTTTCTAGCATTGCGTAACTCAACGGGTGCTTTGCCTCAAACCTCCCGGGGACTCCACAGGATTCGGCTATGCCGTACCCCACGGAGGTCCCCCCGGTCGGCCGGGACTCGGTCCTTTGTTATTGCCACGCCTCTGACCATTACCCTACCGTGAGGTTGAGCACCGGCCGGGGGCTCGGTCTTTTGTTTTCCTCGAGCACGAGCGGTCCCTGGTCATTCATGAAAAGCGGCCCGTCTCGGCGAGCCGCAATCTCCTGAGCAGGGCTGCCCTCGGAAATCCCTACTTAACAGTTCCTAATCGCCGTCCCATTCTCTGATCTGCCTTTCTTTAATACCGATAATTTTAATTACCATGATTACCACTAATTCCCGATTACGCCTTCTTGTTATCATGAACCTTACCGTCTCTTCTGGAGTTAGTCTAGCCAGACGCAGATTTTGCCTGACTTCGTCCCGTCTATTGCATGAGTAAATCGTATGTTCAACCGAATCAAACTCTTCCCGATATCTGAATGTTGGGGTTTCATGCTTGCCGAACCGGTGTAGGTAAACCTCCAACTCTCTGTGCCCCGTCAACAGCCGGGAGAGATAGAAGCCAACGTCACCAAATCCTCTCTGCACCCACACGTCGACATCCGGTATAATTCTACTTATCCAACTGCCTATTATTGAGGCCTCTCACGAAGTTTGCCAATCAGCAAATAAAAGTCTTCTAGCCTCGTTCTTGGGCATTCCATTATAAATCCTCTGCATCATTTCTGCCCGGAGGTTAACAGGAGGCACGCCTGATATAACCTCTATTGCATTTTTTGAAACTGTTTTGTAAGAAGAAACGATACTGATAGCGGCTCACCGTTGTAACGCCGAGACCTTGATCTCATTCCTCTTTATTTTAATGGCCTCTGCTCACGCTGGCACCGCATAATATATGATGGCTGCTTCAACCGATAGTAGAAGCCTTCTTCTTGATGAGCGCCCTCTATTATTACTCATTAACCTACCTATAGTCTATTCATCGTGATTTCCGCTCGATCACTGACTTTGTTTAAATGTATATTAAACCTTCTATTGGTCTGTAACCACACGCCCAGGTATTTTACACACCCGGACGTCGGGATATTGTTATCACCTATGCGGAATGCGGACTCTGATATCCCCGAATCACCTTCTTCCAGTGAAAGTGGTTGCAGATGTCTTGTTAGGCGCCAGATACAAGCCTCTATCCACCATCCAACCCTGTATTTTGTCAATCGCCGCAACAGCCAATTCCTCAACATCGTGTTCTGCTTTACTGCTTAAGAAAAAGTCAAAAATCAAAATTTTTGGATTTTGGGCTTTTTTGAACACTTTTGGGTTCAGTCAATTGCAATTCAAAAGGGGAGAGAACACAATAAGATTTTACAACAGTCCTAAATCCAAAATTTCAACCACTAATCGTTTTTGAGTTATGGGAGATACATACGTACATACAGACGCCACGCCGAAACTAGCCAAAATGGATTCAGGGATGGTCAAAATGGATATTTCCGTTGAAATCTGAAAACCGAAATTTTTCGGCATCACAATACTTCCTTTACTTCGTACAAGGAAGTAAAAATCAATATCATTACTGTACTCATCATTGTACTCATTGTCATCATGTACTCATCATTTCTCGTGAGAAAAGAACTCAAGAGATTATTTTGTTACACATATATATTATACACAGTATAACTATAAAAAAAAAACTGGTGCAGATAATTGTAAAACGATAAATTTATGAACAAAAACAAATATGCAGTTCTTTCTTCTGAGGATTATTGTATTTTGTATAAAACGCGTCAACTTTAGTGGTCATTTTTTTATTGGAGTCTTTAAAATCATCGATTAAATAACTTATGGGTGTCCTTTTCTAAATATTTTAAAATTTAAATCCAAGTTAAAGGAAAAATTTATATTTTTCTCCTTTCCTAAAGCTCGAGATTTTTAAAACTTGCAGTTTTTCACAGTTGTTTTCTAAAATCCCGTACTTTCATACTTCAATATTAATCTTCTTATATACACACACGCGCGCGCGCGCGCACACACACATATATATGTATATATATATATATATACAGAGAATTGAAAAGAAATTGTTGTGAAAAGGCTGCAGTTGCCAAGGTAACGGCTTGTATGAATTGTATTAATCCGTTTCTCATTACAGCTGTGAATAGTAATTTACTTTAAAGGTTGATTATCAAATAATGTAAGTCATTACAGTTGTAATAACTACAAAATGCTTAGAAATTTTACGTTGAATTTTAGGGTTTCTAATCAGATTACCGATTTTACTGTCACTGGTTCGACGTATACATCCTCACCCGATGTCATCTTTTTAGATTATAAAATCTAAAAAGATATATAAAATCATAGTATAAAATTTTATTTTAATTACATATAATGTTTTTCCTAGTTATTTTCAGTATTATTTATTAGGCAATACAAATATGTTTCTTCTATTTTTAGCATCCTACAATCTCAGTGACAAGTTAAAAAAACGTACGAGAAAAAATGGTAGAAAGAGAAAAATATATAATAGCACACGTGTTTGCTAACTAAGTAAATTTTACATGTTTTTAACCGTAACACCCAGCTGCTTTTTAATTATACTGAAGTGGGGTATTATATTTTCATTTACAAACTCAGCAATTTCATGTTACAAACGCAGTTATAATATTTTTCATTCTCTTTTTGTAATATCATACGACAGTAATCAACACGCTTACCTTGTATTTACACGTAACAGTTATTTTTATTTAAATTAACATTTCTACCCTTGAAAATTAATTTTTAAATACTTTAAGAATATAAATTTCCTAGTTTTAAATAAAATTTACTGAAACAGCAGCTGGCCTGAATATCAAATCAACAATATTTCATTATTTTGATTCATCAGTTCAAAAACATTATACAGTAATATATCATAGTAACCGCATTTCAAATATAATGATAATAAATTACACGTACATTTCAAACAGCTTGCCTAAACCGTGTATACGGAAAATAATATTTAAAATTTATATATCAGAAGCCCCTAAATAATCCCGGGTAATCTGAATTCAAAACGAAAAAATGCAAAAAAGATTAATTTTACCCTTGGTATTTTTCAATCTACAAGCCGTAAGTCTGCCGTGTGTTTATCGCATCTCTCTCTATATTGATTTTTTGACTAGGTTTACGAAAAGACGCAGTAGAAAAATCACTAACTTCAATGAAACAGACAAAAATCACCGAATTTTTAAAGAAGCATTAATAAAATCCATTTTTGGAATTTCAATTCAGTAATAAAAGCGTTGTTTCTACCCTCGATAATCCTAATTTTTCGTAAACAACCATGAATTTTTATTATTTCGGATCATATATATATATATATATATATATATATATATATATATATATATATATAAACAAAGAAGCCCCTCGAAAATATATTAGTTTATTGTTTAATCTTAATTAGGTTGACTGGTTTGTTCCTACATTCCACTCTCTCTTGTGTGCTAAACTTTTAACCTCGATATATTTATATTCTGAATTATCTTTATTATTTTGTCATTGTAATAATAATGATTTTATAAGCATTAGGTTTATTTATTTACAACTAGCTTTTACCTGCGGCTTCGCTCGCGGTGAACCTTTAAACGAAATACGCGAACAACTATGTCATGTCGATCAGTGGCTTTTTGCCCGGGCATTACCTGTTTAGTTACATCCTGCCACAAAGGATTACATGTAAAAGTTACAAAGAGATAAGGCCTGCCGTAAGTTCGTATACAAGCGAAAGCGTCTTGAGTGTATTCATGAAGATAACGGAGACTGTTCAGAAAAGTAGAAGGCAAAATAACCATTTTGCCTATGTCGTTAGGTCTAATATTACCATCTGCGCTAATCGCATCTTGTAGATGAGTGTAATTTTTAGCTCGTAATTTCGTCTGCTTTATAGAAATGTAACGAAGGCGTTCGCTCTCTACTTTAATATACATATCTACCAAGAATTGGTGAAAGAGTTGCCTTGACCGCGAAAGGAGATTGAAGTCGTGCTCTAGAAGCATCATGTGATACGCATAAAAATCCACGCAGGAAACGTTTTTATTGGGAACTCGCTGTCTTGTTGTTGGATTAATAACTGGAATATTGAAACGATATCCTGGCTCACCTTTACTGAAAATTAACGGGTACTGCAAAGCATCATAAAATTTATGATTATCGGCTACGCTTTTCAGCGTATTATCATGTACCAGTAACACTATGTCTCGTGGAGAGTGTGGGTCACCGGTAACCAAAACAGCAACTTCATTGATCATCGGCGCATTATAACGCCTCTTATGTTCACCACGTGGAGTCCGATCAGCATGAATGACCGCTATGTGATTATCTGGAGGCCAGTTTTCTATTGCAGTTTTAAAGGCATTTACCAACAAATTGTGGCTGTGTAACATTCGTTGAATTTTCAATACTGTATCTCTTTCGACTTCTTCAATATACTGACAACGACGGTTTACTTCATTTTCTTCATCACCCGTTAAATACACCTGCAAAAATTTATGCTGTTTATTAACTGATAGAAAAAGTGATACGATTTGATGATATATCTGTCCTTGTACAGTAAAAGTTGGTGAAAATCCGGGCATTCTTATCACTTTACCTACTCCAAAGGATGTCATTTGGAAGAAAGAGTTATACTTTCTGATTTTACTTAAAAATTGCTTCGACTCATCTGTAAAACTTAAATATAGAGTTTTCAAAGGCTCCTCTGGTTCACCAAGTAAAGGAAGCAAAACTTTACCACTGGAAGTTTCATCTTTCCGTTTCAAAGCATCGCAAATCTGACACTTTCTATTCGTTGAGCCAATACCGATTAAAGAATGCTTATGGTATTCAAGGGAAGGATCATATCGAAATCCAGAATTATTAAATACAGACCAATTTTTACGCATGAAATTTCGATGGCGCGCGATTTGCATTTCTCCATTAACGATTCTTCTCGCCTGCGATTGTTCTGGAGTTTCTTTCGCTCTTATAGCTGCCTGCTGTTCAGCTTGTCTTTCTAAACGAATTTGTGTTTGAATTGGCGTTTCAGCTACTCTTAAGGTAGCTTGGCATTCAGCTTGCTCATCTAACCTTTCTTGTCTATAAGCAGTTGTTTCACCAGCCCTCAAAGCACATTGTCGCCTCGCTTGTTGTTGTCGTCTTAGTTGTATGTGAGCGGAAGATTCTTGAGTTCGAGCAACTTTTGCCGCCCGGACCCGTGATGAATCCCTGGAAAAATTAGATTTGCGCGGGCATTTTAGAAAAAAAAAAAACAGAGTAAAAACTGAAAATAGCGTTAGAAGTAAAACAATAAACAGGCACCTAACCTCAAAAACTGGAAAAGTTTTAGTATTGGTTAGAAATGACAGAAGAATAATAATAAATATAGGATTCGAAACAGGTGAAGCACTATATTTAATAGAATAGTTACTTGACCGTCGGTATTACAGTGTTGGATTGGCACTTTATTTCATTTACTTACTGGAACGCCAGATGGCGTTGAATTTGGTCAAATTTTTTGTCGGACGATCTACCTACCAATATAAATTTTTTTACCCTCCCGAAAAAATATTGATTTTTTTTTTTTTTTACTATAAAGTGTCCTATGTCCTTCGCAATACCTTTGAGAATATGTGTACGAAGTTTCATGATGAGTAGTTTCTGCGTGAAAGCGTAACAAACAAACAAACTCACATTCATACTTATAATATTTGAATTGGATTTTTTAAAGAATTAAGCCTCAAGATGTAGAACGAGAGTACTTCAGAGAAGTATTCTCGGACCCTTGTTTTTTTATTGTTTATTAATGACCTGTCTCAAAAAAATCTTGAGCCATTCATTGTAACCCTTTTCGCAGATGACACTACTGTAAGTATCTATATCTGAAGTTAATTATTTAAAACGAATTGAAATATCTGCATCACGTTCAACGTGTACATAAATAAATAATTTATTTTCATTAGTGGTTTTTCAACATTGTGAATTATAGTAATTTTTACTATCCTGGTTAGCTCGAGCTGTGATGCAAGAAAGTGTGGTCAAAATATAAGGTGTGGGTTTCGCATTTTTCGACGTTTCATGACCCATGGGCCAAAAAAAAAATAGTGGAGGGTAATGTTTGTAGGTATGCACGTGTGTTGGCATGTTTTAAGCTTAGTAAATTTTGACTGGATAAACACATTTTTATTAAATCTGACTCAGAAATTCGAGAATATGATGCAATTTTCTGGTAAAAATTTGGGGTCAATATCCCCAGGGGATGGAATATATATTTTTCTTGGGAGATTAATTTTCTCAAAATTTTGCCATCATAACCGCTTTTTATATTAAGCTCAGTACATTGTTATCTTACCATTTAAAAAAAAAAAACTTTGCCCCCAGAATTCTCCCCTTCCGAAAAATTGAAAAAACATATCTATATTTATTAGATAATTTTTGACTGATTTTTTTTTATGTCTTCCTAAGCATAGCAGTAGTACATGCGGCTCACCCAAATAAGGGCCAAAATTAGGGATGGGGGAGCAGAAAAAATTTTAAAAATATAGATTTTTTTGGATTTTTTAAAACTTTTTTTGGTTTATTTAAACTTTTAATAATAGTACTACAATAAAATTCCATCATAATTCACGCCTCTCCACCAAAAAGAGAAATCTTACGTAATATTTTATTGGTTATATGTGTTTCAGTGGAATTTTTTTTAGTTTTTTCCATTTAGTAAACGTAGACAAATCAAAAACGTTTCTTGGGAAGTGATTTTAGGGGTGGGGAAGCAGAAAAAGTAACAAAATAATTTTTTTTTTAATTTTAACTTTTTCATACATCATTATTTTTTCACTATATAATACTATAATAACCATTCAGAGAAAAGTAAAATAATAAACTCCGATTCATCGAGGATAATGTCCTTCCATGGAATTCTTCATGCAGTAATAAACGTCGAAAGGAGGTTGTTATTGTAGTTTACAAATAGGGCATACTAATCTTACTAATGTACACCTCATGAATGAAAGCGATGCACCCGTCTGTGATCGCTGCGACTGCCAAGTAAAGATACACATATCCTTGTGGATTGTGTGTGTTACGCGACATTGCGTCGTTAGCATTCAAGATATTTTAGGGGACAATACGACGATGCTATCGAATATCTTGTATCTTAAGACCGTATATTTGTATTACACCATTAAATAATTACTGTATTTTTTTTTTTTGTAATATTGTATTATGTTTGTTCCGGTCGATGATAACGCGAAAGCATTTTTCACCCTCAACAAAAAAAAAAAAATAGATAAAGAGAAATAAAAAAACAACATCAATGCTGACATCAACGTGATGTCATTTATTTTTTACATTTTTTTTTACTTGAATTAACTAATTTACCAAAGAAACTACAGCTTGTAGGTGAAAGTATGAAAAAGGACATTTAAAGCGTAAGAAGAATTCCATGCCGGACCGGGATTGAAACCCGGAACCCCAGGATAAAAGGTTGAGACGCTACCACTCGGCCGTGGTGATCGAAGGTGTCCGTGTTTAAATAAGTAATATTGACTTTAATCATATCTACTATTATCTTATAATATATTTTTAAATTTATAATCTATCTTATAATGACGTGATTTATATAATGTATTTTTATATAGCGATCGGTATAAAAAATTTTTTTTTTTTAATATCATCAAAGACCTGGTGGGTCTGTTGAAAAACAGAAAATATCTATTAAAATGGCTTTTACATAAGCTACTCTTTAATATAAATGAATCTTTTTATATCGATATTTAGTTCCGTTAGAAAATGATTGTATGTATGTTGACTTATTGCATAAATCATTCTGAAAATAATAGTCATTCTTGAGGATAAAAAACATCCTACGCTAGGGTTATCGGAAGAGCTTTCTCATTATCTCCTTAACTGAGCCTTGTATACTCTCGCTAAATATATCAGTAAGCATCATTACTCGCAGGAAAAAAATAATCTACGCTTCTTATATCTCACATTTTTTATTCACGTACACACGATTCGTGTAAAAGAACGCATCACAGTATAAACCCACAAATGAATGGAGCATTTTCTTAATTTATTTTTATACAATATATCGCATTTATCTCTTACCAACAGGGAGAGTAATTGAACAACTTTAATATGAATCGGCTGTACGTACTAATAATATTTTATTTATGAAGAATCCAACTGAGAACAAAGAAAATATGTAGTAAAATATTCAACTGTAAACCAATGTTCGACGAACCCTTTAAATTTTCCATTCTCCATTCAAAGGTAACATTAAGATGATTACAGGGAATTTAAATAGTAATAAAATGAAATGAACGTACAGACGAGTAGATAGTTTGAAACTAATTCGGACCATTAAATGTTGGGAAAGCTGGGTTAATAGCAGTTCAATTTTAAACAGTGTAGGGAGTCCTAAACCGCAAATAAGTCTGACAGACATATCTCTAATAATCTATTCATCCATCTGCGAACACAAGGTACACTCACACTCTCAACATTTGTATTTCTGAAGACTAAATTTTTCATTTAAAGAATTATTCATTCAAATATTACGAAATTATTTTTTATTATACTTAAATAAAAATAAATGTTTTTTTTTTTTATATATTTTAAACCAGCAACATTACAATAAATTAATATTGTAACTAAAAGATAAACATATGAATCTATTTACATTTTTAATTCCAATTTTAAATAAATAGATAAATTTGTAACCATTTTTTGTTTATTTATGAAATTACTAGCTTTCATAACTAGCTTCAAATACAAGAATAGCGTTGCTTACTTTTGAATAAATCCTTAGCATATTGAAGTTATTATAAATTTCGTTTAATGTTTGTACATAAAAATTTTAATATAAAGTGCATGCGTGTAATCAATATGCATTCGCATAACTCAACAAAATACTTCGGTTTACGAAAAATAGCCTCCTAATTATGCTTATATTCTCATTTTTAATGAATTTCCGAACCGTTTAAAAATATCTTCCTACCGTTTTACTTACAATATAATTAAAAAATGTTCTTTTACACAACAAAAATTATATTGTCGATGAATATTAGGGGAAGACACCTGCCTTGTAACAATCCCGTTCGCCACACCTCCCTCTCAATTCGTAGCCATGATGGAGTTTACCGGTGGTCGTCTTTTAGACTGTCTAAACTTGACAACGCAATTAGCCTATGTCAGGAAGCCACCAATCAAATTTTTACACAACCTACAATTGCCTTCGTATGGCTTCATCCAACCACGTCCTTCATCCTACCATAACTACACAACCCTCAAATATCAAATTAACAGATTCGTGGAAGCGCGATCCCCGCGCCATCCTTTAACACCGAAGGTTTCACACTAAAAATCTTCCTATATCTAATTTCAATTAAACTATGCAGTTTTTAAAAACCAAAAATATTATCCTCATAAATGTTGATCGCAATAACGTAAAATTTTGTCCTGCAATTCAATTTAATCAAAGTTGATTTATCGAAGAATCAAAACACAGATTCACAAATTTAATAAGCTTCTATTGAACACATACCCTATCTCTCACTGCTCTGTTCCGCTTTTGGGAGCGAGGTCAATGTCTATAACCTTCACACATCGCAACTCCATCAGAGTTCTCCACGCATTCTTTTTATCCTAACAGCGAATAATATCTCAGCTAACCGGAGCTCTATGCCAAAACGCCTATCTTGGCGAAGTAAGCATCCAGACGGACCCCTAGCCAACCGGGTTGCTATTCCGTCTTTACATTTACAACAGCGACAAAATCCATAAGCCACTCTCCGCCGGGCTAAGAATCTAAGGAAACCAGAGACTACGTTCCAATCCCTTTCGGATTTCCAGTTAAATTACAGGTCAAAACCAGAAATGATTTTCACCAGCTCTAGCTACTTTGGTACGTTCATCTTGTTCCTGGATTCCTGGAGCAGATGTATAAGATATGGTGCACAACATCAGTGGCCCTACTCTCCGACACAAGCCTGAATTAATCAAACCAAATCTGGCCAACCTATCTCTAAAAGCACCATGTCCAGAAAGAAACAGTGTATTATGCCGATTGGGGGAGATCCTATCCTATCCTAACAACCTGCGTACTTCTCACATCAGGAAAAATACCATGTGTGGAACGACCATCGAGCGATTCAGTTCACCTGACCTAACATAAATGGAAATCTTGATACGCTCAGCGGTAAGTTTTCCTATTTTCTTAGCATCATAACGTAATTGGCGCTCATTTGCTAGGATATAAATCGGTTTAATATCGAAATAACAAGGACCGCCTCTCAAGAAACAGGTCCTATAGACATCAATCACACATAACAATAGGTCTCAACAAGATATTCCTATAACATTTGTACCTCATTCCATGAGCCCAGACAGGTGCAGCATACAGCATTATAGGCTTATCATACACACTTATACAGAATACGCACGGTTCTGAAATTAAGCCCGCAATTGGGGTGAACTGCTCTCAGATTACCGAAGAAACCACTACATGGCTTTTTGGAAGCATATTGAAAGTGCTCCTTGAATCGAAGTTCGAAGATTCTCATCAAGGATAAGACCAATCGAGCTATAACTTGTTCTTATCCCGGGTTAATACGAGTCGTATATCCAGACCTCGGAAATTTGGATATACAATATTTACTATGCAGTGTATTCCGGAGTGGACCACTTTGGGACCCAGACCGTATGGCCCTATTAAACGGCTGATCCTGTTAAGCGATATTAAGAAAAATGAGAAGATATGTACAAATACAGTACAGTACATACTAATCGATAAAAACGATTTAACGTCTGTCTTATTATTCTGATATTTACTTCTAATACAATATTAAAGTTACATTTACAACATTATTAAATTACAAAATTATTAAATCGCTTTTATAGTTTTACATATATACTATTATACATATCTTTTATACGTACATACATAATTTTTAGTCTAAATAAACAAATTAGTTCCTAAAACGTAAAAATTTAAAACAAAATCTTTATATAAGTATAAAGAGGAAGAGGGTTTTCGTTTTTTCGGAATAAACAAAAAAAAACTACTCGATCAATCTCAACCAAATTTTCCCCCTCTTGGCCAACTGAGAAGGATTTTAGAAATATTTTATCCCGAAAAATCTCTAAAAAAATATATATGCATATGCATAGGTAGTGGAGATTTGCCGGTTGAAGGACAAACTTTAATGAATTGAATTAATGAACTGTATGCTGTGTATCTCTGTGTGAACTGGGTTTGAACTGAATGATTCGAATCAACGAATGAATAATATTATTTAAATAATAAATTAAAGTTACGTTAAATATAATAGAATGAAAAAAATTTCTAACAATAATGGGCTTCTCGTGGGGACCGCTTGAGAGGTTATAGGGGTGAGGTTATGCAAGCAACTCGTGCAAGGCTAGATCAATCATCACCACTAACCGGTAATAAACGGGGTGCATAATAAACAGAGTGCCCCTGGGGCGCTGTTTTAGGAAGTGCAACAGGGTGGTCTTATAATATCTCTGCAAACAATCGTCCGATTTCAAAATTAAAACGGGGTATTTATTAGTAGGTTAAAGGTTAACTTTTGCAGGCATCAGGTACGCTCTCGATATAACAGATCACGGTTATTCGGAATGTATATAAACGTACACTGCAGGGGGCAAGGGGTGGAACCTACTGATTAGATGGGAATGGCGACCGAAGCAAGCTTTACGGGTGTCCAGGTCGCCGTTCCCCTTGGAAAATTGGGAATGGCGAGCAAAGCGAGCTTTGTGGTCATGGAGTAGGCTCTTTGACTCCGGGAGGCCTCGAGGAGTCCTTGAGTTGACTCTCGGATTCTCCTGGGGTGACCTTAGCCCCGAGGATCCAGGTTCTGACTAGACGGAGTCATTAATAAAAAAACAAAACTTGATAAAGAAATCAAGTCAAAATAATAACTGCCTTTTATAGGCAGAGAAATACAAAAATATGTACTTTAATCTCTCTTACTTAAGCTTTTTGAAGAGATTATATTTCTATAAGCTCTGTCTTCCTTTCGTTACCTGTGGTTCAAAAAATTTGGCTCAGATTCGCAGCTTTACTAGCTGGCTTCCTTCACTACCTGCTTGCATAAAATACTGCCGAAGTCAGTCAATGAATTATTTAGCATCTTCTGAATGTACGCGTTGTACTTCGGGATCGTCTTCATCATTTATATCTTTACTATATAAATCTATATTTATAACTTTATCAGTTTTTGAGTAATCTTTTTGATTATTTTGTCATCACTTCCACACGAATTAATTACGTACTGTACAAACCGTACGTAGATAAAAAGTTTCTCCTAGCGGTTAAGGAGAAGTTATCTCCCTTCCTATAAAACGACTTACGTCATTATAGATTCCGTTATTTTACGATTAAAATAAAGAAATAAAAAGAACTAATGGACCTTATAACAGGCGTAATTTTACATGAATTAGTTTCTGTTTTTACAAAATTGCCCCGATTGAACGCGTCCCCTGAATAACCGGTGGTCCTATTAACCGGAATTTACTGTATTTATGTACATTTACTATATACAGCTCTGGATGTATAAATATGACAGATTGTGGATGGAATGGACATCCAGTGCCTGGAAATAACTGAGATAGTCTTCTTAGTGAAGTTATTTATCTCGTTTTGCGGTCCCTTTATCTTTAGATAGACCGTTCCTTTATCTCGTCGTCCACTCATTTTTCTAATCTAAAAATCCCGTCTTTAAAACTCGTATCCTATAAATCTGGTTATAGATTACCTTTGCGATCGGATAAAATATTTCAATTACTGCAACTTTTGTATCTTTAGATGGTTTGATGAGAGGGGATACGCCGAAAGAACTATCCTGAAAATTTGTCTTTTTATTCGGCGATTAAAAAGTTCATCCTCATACTGTGGTATTTATCGCATAAAGTCCGATCCCCTAGTCTTTCCGCAAAATTCTACTTTACGATATTCTGAAGGAAAATATCATAAACCTGTTTTACGCAGAAAGAGCGGAGTACCAAAAAATAAATTTACGATAATATATAGCAGAGTAAATTAATTTGATAATGGTAAAAAATTAATTTATCTAGCGCGGTCTTCGAATCAGCTGCATATTGGCCGTTTCCGCTCTGTCAGTACTCCTCGTGCGACTCAGTAGAATGCGCTGTGACCCGCGCGCCGATGTGATGAACCGCGCTAGATTAATTAATTTTTTTCAAATAGTAATAATTATTTCCCCATCGATAAAAAAAGAGTTTTCGAAAGGAAATTTGACAGAGAACACGATAGAAATATTAAAAAATAAATAAAAATCGATTTAAACATTTTAATTGTTTATAACAATTTCAATTTGTAAATAATTTTTTTTTTCAACTACTTTTTTATTAAAGCTCGTTCTTTTACCTTTAAAATGAAAAAAAAAAAATGTAATCTGTAGCTCAAATAGAACCAGAGTTCTAAAATATACTACAAGCCAAAAATCACCAAATTCTTAAATTTTCAATCCTTTCTATTTTCCAAAAAAATCCTCGAATAAGTATATCTTTTTTTTGTCGTATAGAACACGTAAAAAAAGTTTTAGCTAAATCAAAAATGTGTCGGTCAGAAAGGTGTTCGGTTTGTAAAAGAATGTCCCATATATGTACCACTATATACTATTACTATATATATTGCTCAATATATATATATATATATATATATATATATATATATATATATAGCAGTATATATTATTTAGTTAAATATAAAAATTCCAGAAAGTTTAGATAAAATCATTTTACTTTTTTTTTTTTTTTTATTATATCGTTGAAGAAAAACCAGCATTAGCAAACTGGGTAAATAAACATGACAACAGTTTATCTTACGTTAAAGTAGGTTAACAACTAATTTCGCTGAGAGTGAATTTGATTAAATACTCTTTTTTTATCTTAATTTTTCTACCGTTTTAATATTCTGAATTTATTTCCAAAGCGAATTATGTTACACTTATTAAATTTAAATAAATACAATTATGTAATAAAGTCACTTAGTATTCGTGGAAAAAAATTGTTATCCGATTAGAAATCATTAAAATGTCAGAAATATTTAAAACTTATAGAATCACAGATTTCTGTAAAGAAATTAAAAAAATAAAGTCTCTATAATTTGACTGATGGCTGTTCTGGTGTTTATTAATATTTTTTTATCGTAAATTTATGATTTGTAAAAAGTTTAATTAAATCAAAAAAGATTTTTTTTATCAGTATCTCATAAATCAGAAAAAATATTCGGTGATTCTCTACTCGTAGTAACAACATTCCGTTTCATTCTAAAAATATAAGATACAAAAAAAGCTATGTTGGATGGATACCGAATAAATTGGGAAATTAAGCTCCAAAAATGGTTGATAACAAATATTACTTAAAATGTAAACCAAAATGTCCATTTAGATTGTTTAAAATCATCATCAATAAGAAAAAAATTGTACAAAAAATCTGCAAAATGATTGGTTGCGTATAACACATTCCAGACTTTGCCCTTGAAACATTTTTTTCTATTTCAAGTACATCATAAGGTTTTTAAATAATAATGATGAATTATGGGATATTTAAAGTATGGGATATTTAACTGTCAAAAAAATATATAAAAATGTTCATTAAAAAATTTCATCAAATTACGTTTATACCTTAAAAATTATGCAGTATTACAAATATAATTGAGAAAAAAAATGATGTGGACATCATATGACTTCTTTTACCGCCTATAAAATTACATATACAAATTTTTTGCTGCACTTCATTTAAACTTATTTCATTTGAAAGTGAGATACGTTTCTCAAATTCTTAAATAAAGTGAACAGTTACACAATTGATGAAATATTAGTTTTAATTAACATCAAATATTTATACAATTATTAATTCTACAATCTTACATGAAATATTAGGATATAGTAAAAGTCCCTTTATTACTCGTATTACTAGATCAGAAAATGTTGCAAACAAAGAAAGAATAAACCCATTAAAAGAAGATGATAAATATAAAGAAGAAGAAAACGTTAAGAGCAAGGAAAAAACAAAGAGAGGATGATGCATATGAAGAGAAAGAGAATTTGAAAACTAGAGAACAAATTAACATCAGAAGAACTATATCACACCAAACAGCAATTAAATGATGGGCAACAAAAAAAAAAAATAAATAAATGAAATGATGATAAACTCGAACTTAGGGAGAATATTGTCCGACAATATCAGAAGAGTAATGAATTAAAGATTAAGAAATTTTTGTAATTTTTTACAGATCGGACGTGTATGCTTCAGTGTATATGTTGTTCTTGTGAGGGTCTATTTTTCAATCACTCTGTAGTTAACTTTAATGTAGATAAAAATTTAAAAAGAAATTCCAGAATAATTAAATAAAATTAAACAGGAATTAAACTAGAAAATCCAGAAATAATACGATTCTAAATTATAATTTTCAATTAATATTAAATAATCAGATGTTTCATCAAATCTATTACGTATACATACATGTAATAATGCCTATTAAATTACACACACTCATTTATAAAAGTACATAAAATTTTAATTCTTTAATAACTTCTGATTTTTGCTATATATACTTTTTTATTGTTATTATTGAATTATTATTTATTGTAAAAATTTTTTTACAATCAGATTTATTAACAATTATTAATAAATCAATATATTTAGATTAAAAAAAAGGAAATGAAGTGTGTTTCGAACCGTTGTTCAACTTTTCACGACCTATATAAAAAAGTAAAAAATTAGAAATTGTAAAAATTATGCCTCACCTTTTTTTTAAATTTTGCCCCGAGTTTAATTGCATCAATATCTTTTGAGTCAACTTTGAAGAATTTATTTCGATCCAGGGATATCCGGATATATTAATAAAAATCCAGGTCAACTCATATCTTTCTTTTTCCGATTAGCCTCACTAAACCACCGTAAGGTATTGTTTCAGAGGATGAATAAGGATGATAAGTATGAATGTTGATGAAGTATAGTCTTGTAGAGTCTCAGGTCAACTATTCCTGAAATGTGTGGTTAATTGAATCTCAACCACCAAAGAAAACCCGTATCTGCGATCTAGTATTCAAAACCGTAAAAAAGTAACTGCCTTTATTAGGATTTGAACCTTAGAACTCTCGACTTCGAAACATGTGATTTGCGATGACGAATTTACCACTAAACCAACCCAGTTGGTTTACTATTTATATGGATTTGAATACTAGATCGTGGATACCGGTGTTCTTTGGTGGTTGGGTTTCAATTAATCACACATCTCAGGAATGGTCGAACTGAGGCTAAACTTTAAAATATTTTAAATAGTATAAATTATTTAAAATAAATCACAAAAAAATTCAGGACCAGCGATCCTGACACCGATTTGGATCTACGGAACGTCAAACGAGTGGAACATCTAAGTCCTACAGTGGTTCCCGAACAAACTACCGAGAAATATATCAAAAGCGCCGTGTTTTGCGAAAAACAGTGAAATACACGATTATCTGGGATTTCCAACCGTTCGCGAGGAGATACGGCGATTCGGTACAAGACGAACATGAGACTAAACATACATGTAAAATGGATTGCAGTTAATCTCCTGGATAACAGCTAGGACATTAAGCGCCTAAAACGACTGCATATATTAGATCTATAACTTCTCCGAAATTTGAGGTGAATCAGCTACCCTAGCGTTTAGTGCATCGTCAAAATTCTTCATTTTGTTTCGCCGAAATTTAAGTTAAATACTTACTTAAAGTGATACACTTACTTTTGTTGGTTCTTTGATTCGTTTCACTGTTTCATTGTTTGATTGATAAGACTGTTTTTTGTTTTTTATATTATGAACTTTATCAATGTTCCTTGGACTCACGTTCGTACGTTTTTATTCATGTATGCTGTATAAGACAGGTACACATATGCATGCATATGTATACATATACAGTTATCTGAGGGATTTCAATGGAAATTCTCACGGCATACCATTTTTTTTTTTTTTAATAAAATTAACTTACGGTTCTGATAAATCGGAACCGATTGTAAACTAACAATGCTCCAAATAAAAATCATAAAAGATGGAATTTTTGTGAAAAAATATTGAAAAACCATTTTTTTTTTTTATAAAAAAAATAGCAGATAGTTAATTACACACGCAAGCAAACAAAAAGTAAAATTAATATTTTAAAAACAGTTTTAATTAATAAAAACTTTTATTTCATGGCATTACTAGTTCTACAGATGGGCTGAAAAATAGAACTTCAAGAAACGTTTTAACTTTGAAATAATAACCTCTTATCGGCTGTAAATGTTTGAAAATAAAGCAATAGCGATCCTGGGACCTAAGCTGGTTGCAGCCTTTCTTCAAAATATGTGCAGGCTGTCATCACACACGCGCGCACATTAAAAATTAAAAATGTATTATCTGTAAAATATGATTTTTTTTAATTTTTATAGTCGATTTTATAAACATCAGAATTTTATATATATCTACATGTATACGAGTATATGTAAAGAAAAAGAGAGAGATCATTTTGGCTGAAGGAGTTTTCGGTTAAAACTTTTGATCAATGGAAAACTAACAGATCCATGGAGCGTGAACAGAAATAATAATAAAAAGAATTACTTGTTTAACAGCTGATTTTCGAAGTCGGAAGGTTCAAAATCCTAGTAAAAGTAGAGGTTCCAGATCTAGTAAAAGTTAATTACTTTTATATGGATATGAATACGAGTCAGCGGTTACCGGTGTAAAGTTTTCTATTTCATTCATTCTTTATGAAAACATCTCACCTTTAATAAATATAGCGTTTAAAAAAAGTAGCAATAAAAAAATTTTTCTCGTTTAAAATTTTTCATATGTCTGCGTTATAACGTTTCATATACAATTTTTATCTTTAGAGGTGTGCGGAAAATAAAAACATCTTTGAATCCATTTATTTTTTAACGCACCATAAAAAATCTAAGATTCTTTTGTCATCTATAAATAAAATTATAACTACACGTAAAAAATTCAATCGGTTTGGAAATTTTTCAGAAACCGTGGAGGAAAGGATTAAATACAATGCGATTTGGCAAATAAAAGTATAATTACATGTACGTTGAACCGTTTAGTATAAGTAAACAGGGAAGAGAATATCTAAACGGAAGATATATAACTTAGAGAAGATTACACAAAAATAAATGAGTAAAGAGAAATTAAACAATAAATTAAGCAAAAGTATGCAAATAGAATAAAATATTAAATTAAATTAAATTCACTGGCGGTAAAAAGTACGTTAGAAAATAAAAAAAGGCGTAAATAAAAGACGAGTATTGTCGTAAAAATGTAAGATAATAAAAAAATACACAAAATCAGTGTTTCAACTTTCACTTTGCTATTTTTTAAAAGTATTATTAAAATCAATAAAATCTACATAAAATAATTTTTTTTTTACAAACAACAATTTTTATAAGGAAAATGTGTAATTTAAAGGATAAATAAATACAAATCTGAAATAAAATCATCATATAAAATGCTAAATTAAAGACAATTTAATTAATACTACAGAGTTACACGTAAAAAAAAAAAAACTGGAAAGAACACAGCATTAGCTTCCTTTACTTTCCCGGCTAAAGCGATATACTACCTACCCTATTGCAGTAGTTATAGCTATAACGGGAAAGTATATAGTTCAGTAAAAAAAACCGGTCTTTTTTTACTTCCTTGTATGAAGTAAAGGTATTAGATCGCAAAAAATTTCGGTCTTCAACGAATTTCAGATTTCAACGAAAATATCCATTTAGACCATCCCTGAATCCATTTTGACTAGTTACCTCGTGACGTCTGATGTACGTACGTATCTCGCATAACTCAAAAACGATTAGCAGTCGTCTGGCGGTTAAGTGGGTATCTTGATATTCTATATGTATTCGTCACATTAGATGATGTATGGTCTTCTGCAGGGCAGGTAATGTGAGTTTCTGAACAAGATATGTAGCATCGTTAATAAAATCAAACATCGAGATATCTCGTCTGAAACCTTTCATACCCAATATCAATTTTATATAATATACAGTATCGATAGGGACATTGGGAACCCTTTTTTTTTGTCTTCAGTCATTTGACTGGTTTGATGCAGCTCTCCAAGATTCCCTATCTAGTATCAGTATACCCTCTACATCCTACATCCCTAACAATTTGTTTTACATATTCCAAACGTGGCCTGCCTACACAATTTTTCCCTTCTGCTTGTCCTTCCAATATTAAAGCGACTATTCCAGGATAGGATGCCTTAGTATGTGGCCTATAAGTCTGTCTCTTCTTTTAACTATATTTTTCCAAATGCTTCTTTCTTCATCTATTTGCCGCAGTACCTCTTCATTTGTCACTTTATCCACCCGTCTGATGTTTAACATTCTCCTATAGCACCGCATTTCAAAAGCTTCTAACCTTTTCTTCTCAGATACTCCGATCGTCCAAGTTTCACTTCCATATAAAGCGACACTCCAAACATACACTTTAAAAAATCTTTTCCTGACATTTAAATTAATTTTTGATGTAAACAAATTATATTTCTTACTGAAGGCTCGTTTAGCTTGTGCTATTCGGCATTTTATATCGCTCCTGCTATTAGCAGTAGTATGTTGAAATTTTGGATTTAGAACTGTTGTAACATCTAGTTGTGCACCTCGATTGGAATTTGGTTCCTAACCTTTTGGAACCAAAGGTGTCCAAAAGAGCCCAAAGTCCAGAAAAAAAATTGGATTTTGGACTTTTTCTTAACTGTAGTAATAAGCCCTCATCGAGAGCTTTTCAATGTTTTATCGTAAATGGTACTTATTTTCATCGGTTCCAGAGTTATAGCAAAATAAAATTTTAATTAATGAAATATTTGGATCTTACAAGGGAAGACACATCGGTTCGAATCAGACTCGACTCCTTTTTTTTTAATTTAAATTTATTGATTTATTAATAATTATTAACCCGTAATTGTAAAAAAGTTATTAGTGAATTAAAATTTTATATACTTTTATAAATGTGTATATGTAATTTAATAGGCATTATTACATATGTGTATACTTAATATTTTTGGTGAAACATCTGATTATTTAATATTAACTGAAAATTATAATTTAGAATCGTATTATATTATTTTTGGATTTTCTAGATATAAAATAATTTTATTTAATTATACTGGAATTTCTGTTTGATTTTATCTCCGTTAAAGTTAACTACAGAGTGACTGAAAAGCAGACCCTTACAAGAACAACATATATACTGTGGCATACATGCCCTATCTTTAATAAATTGCAAAAAATTCTTATCCTTTAAGTTCATGACTCATGCGATGTTGTCGGACATTATTCTCCTACGATTAATTATTTTGTCGTTCTCTATTTGTTTACAGTTGACACATTAAAGTAGATTGTATATTTTTATATGGAAACAAGTAATTCAACCCAAATCTCATCCACAAAATTTTAAAAGTATCATATAGTTTATCTTATTTTATTTTACAATTTATTTGTTATTTTATCAAAAATATTTTTCCTTTCCCGTCAATAGCAGAGCTATAGCTCTAGAAGGAAAAGAATTGTAACCGGTCCAATTTAGACATATGCGGTTTTCACCGGATCTTTACGTTTTGACACCTAAGGGACCAAAAAAAACCAGATGGAAAGTGTGTGTATATATATATATATACACACACACACACACACACTAAATAAAATAAAGGAAGAAAAAAATGAGACGAAATACTCAGGTCAACCGAACCTGCATGATAAAGATCAAAAACATAGCACGCCGGGTTGCTGTAAAGAAGCCAGCGTAATAATTTTAATGCATGGTTACAAATAAGTATAAAAATTACCATAGATCTGCCTCTCTGATTAAGGTATACCATTAATACTATCATACATATTTCTTCTTTTTCTTCATATTTTTCTTTTCTTTTATTGATATCATAGTAAAAATCGTTGTTAAGAATGTAAAAAGCAGAAATTTCAGTTTACAGGAAATTTTACGTTTCGTACTGAAGTAGATAATTGTTTGTACATGTACCCGTATTTTGTTTAAAAGAAAAATAAGAAATACTATCATAAAAATGTCTGCAATAATAAGCAGAAGTAAAAGTAAAATACATCAAATATTTTAAGTATTTGATTTTATTTAAATCTCTTTATTTAAATTTTGCCTTATTCCACTAATATTTGCTGTTCTGACGGCTAAATTTTTAATTACTTAGGTTCGGCAAATAACCAACCACATGTGTGTACAAAAGCGTGTTCTTCATTTGACAAACAGTACGTAAAAAAAAAATTGTAAAAATATATTTCCTCATTTTAAAAACTCTCCATATGTAGCGCCACCCTTAAACAACTTTAAAAAATTTCAGCACAGTCAATTAATATAATAATAATCGTATTTATAACCAAAACGATAATTTTAACATTTTGTTTACAGAACATTTTGAGTTTTTGAAGCGTACACAAACGAACTTAACATTTCTGTATATATATATATATATATATATATATATATTTTTAGAATGGCAGAAAGGCTCCTGGAATAGACGGAATACCTGTAGAATTACTGCGCAGTGCAGGGGAGGAGGCGATTGATAGATTATACAAACTGGTGTGTAATATTTATGAAAAAGGGGAATTTCCGTCAGACTTCAAAAAAAGTGTTATCGTAATGATACCAAAGAAATCAGGGGCAGATAAATGTGAAGAATACAGAACAATTAGTTTAACTAGTCATGCATCAAAAATCTTAACTAGAATTCTATACAGAAGAATTGAGAGGAGAGTGGAGGAAGTGTTAGGAGAAGACCAATTTGGTTTCAGGAAAAGTATAGGGACAAGGGAAGCAATTTTAGGCCTCAGATTAATAGTAGAAGGAAGATTAAAGAAAAACAAACCAACATACTTGGCGTTTATAGACCTAGAAAAGGCATTCGATAACGTAGACTGGAATAAAATGTTCAGCATTTTAAAAAAATTAGGGTTCAAATACAGAGATAGAAGAACAATTGCTAACATGTACAGGAACCAAACAGCAACAGTAGCAATTGAAGAACATAAGAAAGAAGCCATAATAAGAAAGGGAGTCCGACAAGGATGTTCCCTATCTCCGTTACTTTTTAATCTTTACATGGAACTAGCAGTTAATGATGTTAAAGAACAATTTAGATTCGGAGTAACAGTACAAGGTGAAAAGATAAAGATGCTACGATTTGCTGATGATATAGTAATTCTAGCCGAGAATAAAAAGGATTTAGAAGAAACAATGAACGGCATAGATGAAGTCCTACGCAAGAACTATCGCGTGAAAATAAACAAGAACAAAACAAAAGTAATGAAATGTAGTAGAAACAACAAAGATGGACCACTGAATGTGAAAATATGAGGAGAAAAGATTATGGAGGTAGAAGAATTTTGTTATTTGGGAAGTAGAATTACTAAAGATGGACGAAGCAGGAGCGATATAAAATGCCGAATAGCACAAGCTAAACGAGCCTTCAGTAAGAAATATAATTTGTTTACATCAAAAATTAATTTAAATGTCAGGAAAAGATTTTTGAAAGTATACGTTTGGAGTGTCGCTTTATATGGAAGTGAAACTTGGACAATCGGAGTATCTGAGAAGAAAAGGTTAGAAGCTTTTGAAATGTGGTGCTATAGGAGAATGTTAAAATCAGACGGGTGGATAAAGTGACAAATGAAGAGGTATTGCGGCAAATAGATGAAGAAAGAAGCATTTGGAAATATATAGTTAAAAGAAGAGACAGACTTATAGGCCACATACTAAGGCATCCTGGAATAGTCGCTTTAATTTTGGAAGGACAAGTAGAAGGGAAAAATTGTGTAGGCAGGCCACGTTTGGAATATGTAAAACAAATTGTTAGTGATGTAGGATGTAGAGGGTATACTGAAATGAAACGACTAGCACTAGATAGGGAATCTTGGAGAGCTGCATCATACCAGTCAAATGACTGAAGACAAAAAAAAAAAAAAATTTTTAGAATAATAAATTTTACTTATTATATCTTAATATTCTTGTCAAACGGCGAACACTTGACAACAAATATAAACATATATATTTTTTCATTTGTAATGAATAAACAGGGGTAGAAGAAACTTGTTACATTACAATGACTATTACCATTAATATTATTATTACTATTATTACAGCAACACACATAAAAAAATATTAGTTAAATTTGTAAACTGGTCGTTGATGTATCATAACTTTTTACATAATTGTTAAGCAGAAAACTTATAAAAATTAAATTTTTTTTTTAAAAAAAAAAGCTCAACCCCGAAGAATAAACCAGGAAGGGAGAAAACGTCACTTCATAGAACAGAAAGTTAAATAAATAATTAAGCGTACAGGTTTAAAATAAACTAAAAAATATTTTAAAATATTCTAGATTTGAAAAAAATACCCTTATAAATTAAGCGTGCGAAATAACAGATGTTAAAAAAGAAAAAAGATAAAATGGAAAAGATTCTATTACGCATTAAATTAAGAAATAAGATGCCAATTATTATAAATAATATGAGATAGCGTCTCTTGTTCCATAAACGTAAATTGATATCCTAATTTAAAAACTAAATATCAACATGTCAAGATTGAAATTAGCGTTTCTGAAAAATATTTTATTTATAGCCTGCGACAACGGTTTATTTTTTTAAATTTTACTAGATAAAACACAACATATAAGGTTTAACAAACTAAGAAAGTTAGTATAATGTTACATTACTAAATTTCACGGTAAAAATAAACCTAAATCTTACTATTTTTTTAAAATAAATTAGAGGGGGATAGACTATTTTGATTGACATGTATACAATTTTTTTTTTTTGTCTTCAGTCATTTGACTGGTTTGATGCAGCTCTCCAAGATTCCCTATCTAGTGCTAGTCGTTTCATTTCAGTATACCCTCTACATCCTACATCCCTAACAATTTGTTTTACATATTCCAAACGTGGCCTGCCTACACAATTTTTCCCTTCTACCTGTCCTTCCAATATTAAAGCGACTATTCCAGGATTCCTTAGTATGTGGCCTATAAGTCTGTCTCTTCTTTTAACTATATTTTTCCAAATGCTACTTTCTTCATCTATTTGTCGCAATACCTCTTCATTTGTCACTTTATCCACCCGTCTGATTTTTAACATTCTCCTATAGCACCGCGTTTCAAAAGCTTCTAATCTTTTCTTCTCAGATATTCCGATCGTCCAAGTTTCACTTCCGTATAAAGCGACACTCCAAACATATACTTTCAAAAATCCTTTCCTGATATTTAAATTAATTTTTGATGTAAACAAATTATATTTCTTACTGAAGGCTCGTTTAGCTTGTGCTATTCGGCATTTTATATCGCTCCTGCTTCGTCCATCTTTAGTAATTTTACTTCCCAAATAACAAAATACGTATACAATAAATTTGTTTAATATTTTCTTTTCCAAATGCTTGCACCCCCCACCATATCACGTGCCCCCTAGGGGGGGGGGAGCGCCCCACAGGTTGAGAACACCGACGTAAGTACAAAAGAGACATCAGAATTTCCGGCTTAAAAAGCTACTGGTACCCTTAAAACACAATTGAACTTTATAAACTTTGACAAGAAATAATAATTGACTATAATCGGATGTTTATGCGATGATAATAATAGTAATTAAATTATCATTTAAAAAATATCTCTTTAACTGCGTAGTAGAAATGGTTTTTTTTTCATTTTAATAAATATTTTCTTAATTAAGTTATTAAAAAGAAAAATTATTATGGTAATTAAAAAAAAAGAAAAAAATTACTTAAATAAATATTAATTGTTATATGAAAGTTAATTATAATACTTTTGGACAAAATACACTCAAACTGGGAGAAGAAAATGAGAACATAAGATCGACAAGCTAACAAAATACTTTTTTGCCCACACGATCGTAAATTCGAGAGTGATTAAAAAAATTATTTAAAAATGTTATTGATCATTTTAGTTCACCTTTTTTTAAAAACAAAAGATTTAGTTACGAAAAAATACCTGAACCTACAAAGGTTCTTTGTATTACAAAGATTATTAAATTTCAAGATCCTTAGTTCGAATCTTTATCTTATCTTTATGTAGAGATATAATTTGACTATTCTGCAATTACTAAAAAAAAAAGAAGATTCTTCATCATTCCTTCATAATGATTAACAACATATAAATTAAGATACGTTGATATATTTACGTTGTTATAAGATAAAGTGGGTACATGATTTCGTCTAATAAAATATTGATCTGTTAATAACTAACTAAAAAGGTTTAAATTTAAATATTTTAATTAATTCATTGTAATAAGGATAAAATCAAAACCTAAACCGACAACGATTGTTAACGTCTATATGCCTAAAAGCGCCCATGATGATGATGAGGTAGAGTGTGTATACGAAGAGATTGATGAAGCAATTAAACACGTAAAAGGAGATGAAAATTTAATAATAGTTGGAGATTGGAATGCAAGCATTGGAAAAGGCAAGGAAGGAAATATAGTGGGTGAATACGGGCTGGGCAAAAGGAATGAAAGAGGGGACCGACTTATAGAATTTTGCACGAAGTATAATTTAGTAATTGCCAACACCCAATTTAAAAATCATAATAGAAGAATATACACTTGGAAAAAGCCAGGCGATACTGGAAGGTATCAGATAGGTTATATCATGGTTAAGCAAAGATTTAGAAATCAACTCGTTGACTGCAAAACTTACCCTGGAGCAGACATTGATAGCGACCGTAATTTGGTGATAATGAAATGTAGATTGGGGTTTAAAAACCTGAAGAAAAGGTGTCAGATGAATCGGTGGAATTTAGAGAAGCTTGAGGAAGAGGAGGTAAAGAAGATTTTTGAGGAGGACATCGCAAGAGGTCTGAGTAAAAAGATAAGGTAGAAAATGTAGAAGAAGAATGGGAGAATGTTAAAAAGTAAATTCTTAAATCAGCAGAAGCAAACTTAGGCGGAATAAAGAGAACTGGTGGAAAACCTTGGGTTTCAGACGATATATTGCAGCTGATGGATGAACGTAGAAAATATAAGAATGCTAGTGATGAAGAAAGTAAAAGGAACTATCGGCAATTAAGAAATGCTATAAACAGGAAATGCTATAACAAAGATGGTACACCAATATATAATACGAAAAGTAAAGTTGATAGATGGGTGGAATATATTGAAGAGTTATACGGAGGAAATGAATTAGAAAATGGTGTTATAGAGGAAGAAGAGGAAGTTGAGGAGGATGAAATGGGAGAAACAATAATGAGATCTGAATTTAAGAGAGCATTAAAAGATTTAAATGGCAGAATGGCTCCTGTAATAGACTGAATACCTGTAGAATTACTGCGCAGTGCAGGTGAGTAAGCGATTGATAGATTATACAAATTGGTGTGTAATATTTATGAAAAAGGGGAATTTCCGTCAGACTTCAAAAAAAGTGTTATAGTAATGATACCAAAAAAAGCAGGGGCAGATAAATGTGAAGAATATAGAACAATTAGTTTAACTAGTCGTGCATCAAAAATCTTAACTAGAATTCTATACAGAAGAATTGAGAGGAGAGTGGAGGAAGTGTTAGGAGAAGACCAATTTGGTTTCAGGAAAAGTATAGGGACAAGGGAAGTAATTTTAGGCCTCAGATTAATAGTAGAAGGAAGATTAAAGAAAAACAAACCGACATACTTGGCGTTTATAGACCTAGAAAAGGCTCGATAACGTAGACTGGAATAAAATGTTCAGCAATTTAAAAAAATTAGGGTTCAAATACAGAGATAAAAGAACAATTGCTAACATGTACAGGAACCAAACAGCAACATTAACAATTGAAGAACATAAGAAAGAAGCCGTAATAAGAAAGGGAGTCCGACAAAAATGTTCCCTATCTCCGTTACTTTTTAATCTTTACATGGAACTAGCAGTTAATGATGTTAAAGAACAATTTAGATTCGGAGTAACAGTACAAGGTGAATACGATTTGCTGATGATGTAGTAATTCTAGGCGAGAGTAATAAGGTTTTAGAAGAAACAATGAACTACATAGATGAAGTCCTACGCAAGAACTATCGCATTAAAATAAACCAGAAGAAAACAAAAGTAATGAAATGTAGTAGAAATAACAAAGATGGACCACTGAATGTGAAAATATGAGGAGAAAAGATTATGGAGGTAGAAGAATTTTGTTATTTGGGAAGTAGAATTACTAAAGTTGGACGAAGCAGGAGCGATATAAAATGCCGAATACCACAAGCTAAACGAGCCTTCAGTAAGAAATATAATTTGTTTACATCAAAAATTAATTTAAATGTCAGGAAAAGATTTTTGAAAGTGTATGTTTGGGGTGTCGCTTTATATGGAAGTGAAACTTGGACAATCGGAGTATCCGAGAAGAAAAGGTTAGAAGCTTTTGAAATGCGGTGCTATAGGAGAATGTTAAAAATCAGATGGATGGATAAAGTGACAAATGAAGAGGTATTGCGGCAAATAGATGAAGAAAGAAGCATTTGGAAAAATATAGTTAAAAGAAGAGACAGACTTATAGGCCACATACTAAGGCATCCTTGAATAGTCGCTTTGATATTGGAAGGACAGGTAGAAGGGAAAAATTGTGTAGGCAGGCCACGTTTGGAATATGTAAAACAAATTGTTAGGGATGTAGGATGTAGAGGGTATACTGAAATGAAACGACTAGCACTAGATAGGGAATCTTGGAGAGCTGCATCAAACCAGTCAAATGACTGGACAAAAAAAAAATTACTTCTACAAAATAACTTTATAAAGTAATCTTTAATTTACTTTCAAATAGAAAACCAGTACGTCGATAACATATAAAAACCGTACTTCTTTGAGCATTTTTTTATTTTCAGTATATGTTATTTATTTATACTGCGAAATGAAATAGATCAAAGATAGGAAAACACGAATAAAAAATTTAGCAAGTAGACCTGTATTATTGAAAATTCCTGGATTCTTGATTTCAAAAGACCCTCCTAATTCGATAAAAAAAATTATTTTTCCTTCAAACCAATTTATTTTATTATCTTAAAAAAAATCTTTTTAAATAATTAATCTTTGGTTTATTTATTTAATTAGTATAAAATTACGAACATACACAGCCCTAACCAATAGAAACGTTATATTAGGTAACATTTGATGTACCTGAAAACACGATTTTAAGCTTTAGATAACAACATTATTTATATTTTTAAATAATAACATGTTTAAAGATGTGTTTTAGCATCTTAATAACAAACTATATTAAATAAAAGTAATTTATATTTAATTTATTTTGTTAGCAGAATAGTAAAATCGTATAACAGCCAGAAATAGGAAAATAAATAAATAAAATCTATTTCTATACAGTAAAAAAAAAAATTAAAAAAATAACACACACAGTGTGTTAATTCACAAAAATTCCACACATTATTCCACAAATAATTACAAAATATCTGATGTGGACAGTACACAACAACTTCCTTCTACGCCTATTAAATTACGTTTACATATTTTTTTTTTAAATGAAAAGTACATAAAATTTTATTTCATTAAAAACTTCTGATATTTTTGTTTTTTTTTTTTGTTTTTTATGATGAATTATTATTCATCGTAAAATTTTTTTACGACGAGAGGTTAATAATTATTAAAAATCAATATATTTAAATAAACAAAAAAAAACTTGAAAAAAAGGAAATGAAGTCTGATTCGAATCGATGTGATTCCATGTGTAAGATCCAAATATTCATTAATTAAAGTTTTATTTGGCTATAACTCTGGAACCAATTAAAATAAGTACTACTTATATATATCGTTGAAAACCTCTCAATGAGGTTATTACTGCAATTAAGAAAAACTCCTAAATCAGTTTTTTTTTGGATATTGGGCTTTTTTCGACACTTTTGGTCCAGTCGATTGGAATCAAAAGGAGTAATGCACAACTAGATGTTACAATAATCCTACGGCTAATCTTTTTTGAGTTATGCAAGATACATACGTATGTACAGACGTCACGCCGAAACTAGTCAAAATGGATTCAGGGATGGTCAAAAGGATATTTCTGTTAATATCTGAAAACCGAAATTTTTTGCGATCACAATACTTCCTTTACTTCATACAAGCGAGTAAAAATAAATAAATAAATAAAGACAACAAAGTTAACTGCACGGTAGAATTATCCGATCCTTTCGAGATTGAAGTTCTGTAAGGAGACGGAATTTCCCCACTACTATTCAACTGCATCCTACAAAAAATAATTAGGGAATGGAACCAAAAGATTCATGATGGAATCTTTTGGAACTGTTTACCCTTCGTAGACGACATGGCCCTACTAGCTGAGACATGGGACAAAGCCAAAGAACTTGAAAAACCAGCAGCAAAAATAGGTCTCAAAATATCCTTCGAAAAGACGAAAATAATGAAAAATGTCAAAAACCCACCAAGGAACCTTAAAATTGAACAGAACATAGAACTAGTCAAAGAATTTAAATATCTCGGAGAACGGTTCGGCTGGAATTCCCTCGAAAAAAGGCCATGGAAACTCAAACTTGCTTTTCTATTGGCCAAATACAACTACAGCGAAAAATCTCTATCCTGGAATGGAAAAATTACAACACGGTAATCAAACCGGAAGCCTTGTATGCAGCCAAAATATCGGCCCAATCAAAAGATTGGGCCGTAGTTGTGATATCTTGTGAATGAGCGCAAACAAATCTTTGATTATTTCCGCAATAAAAAAACATAATCAGATTGGTTGAACCAAACAAATAAAGATCTAATGCACTCCAAATCGCAGAAATCATGTTCGTTGACTAAACCGCCAAAACAAACACCAAGCACAAGAAAACGAAATTCTATGTCAAAATCAAAGGTAAGGACCAAGAAAGGAAAGTAACTTCGGAAAGAATGAAACAATACTGGGCTAAAAGAAAGGCACAGAACACAAAAAAGTGGTTGTTCCAAGTCTAAAAGTTAGTCCCCAAGTCGAGTGAGACGAAAAAGAAGAAAGATAACAATAATAAATAAATAGATAAAGATGGACTAAATGAAAAAAAATATTATAACTTCTCAAATAATTCTTAAACTAACCTCTTTTAAATCATTTTTAATTTGACTAATTTATGCTTTTAAATCATTTTTAATTTGACTAATTTATGCATTTAAATTACACGACGCGCCATTTAACTATGTCCGTGACTTTCCACAGATTTTGACATAAAAAAAAATATTACAAAAGTTTAATTGTATTATCAGAATCATCAAATTATTCTGCATATACTAGAATACAATACTTTCATATTGTTTTTCTTTTTTTTTAATTGGCGAGAAAATAGAAAACAAAAAACAAAGTTTTACAGAATAGATTTTTCGCGAAATTTATATTTAGCCAAGTATAAAAAAAAGTAATTAACAACAGTGAAAATGTGAAATTCAAAAAAAAATTGTTTATTTCATCTTTATTTATCACTTTGCCGATTATTAATTCGATTAAACGATTTTTAAATTGCCCATAGTGTTTTCTTACAAAATAACCACAGTCCAGACCTGGCGGGCGTTTGGCGATAAATGTAGAATCTTTGGAATCTTGAATGCAGCACGAATTCAATTATAATAATTTGAAATCGAAAAAAAAAATAATGGAGACGCGTAGCTTTAAAAGTATTTTACGAATTAAAAAGGCACGTATGGAACGGCAGTTCTCTTGTTACAACGCATTTCGTAACTGTTATTGTTAACTTGTTTACAAAATTTGTCACGACTTAATAGCTACTAACAGTAGCTATTAAACCATCTGTTTCTTTTTTTTTATAATTTACTTTTACGATATCGAAGAAAAATAGATATGGGAGTGGAAGAAAAGTACAAAGTTCATGAAGATCAAAAAGAGTACAGCATATTAAAAGTGAAATAAATGAAGCGATTAAAACCATAAGAAAAATTAAAACGATGATGAGCGATGTGATGAAATAACAAATTGAACTGTTTAAAGCACTAGGACAGACAGAATTTTATTACTAGAGATATACGAGATGTGTGAGAAAAGTAATGAGATTGGTAACACTGCGAACGATCTGGCAACGCTGTGTCTACCTGTCTGTGACCGGTTCGTTCATCGCTTTCACATGCTCAGTACGAGTTTCAATTCCGTTCAGCCAACACATTATTTTTGACAACGCCATCAGTGAAGTTGTATGTTACAAAAATGGAGCATCGGAATTAAGAGCGACGTTGTACGATCAAGTTTTGCGTTAAACTTGGGGAATCCGTAAGTGCGACCTTTGAAAAGTTGAAACAGGCATACGGGGAACATTGCTTATCAATAGCGCAAGTTTTCCGCCGGCACAAATCATTTTTGGAAGGCCGAGAACACGTTGAAGATTAACCTCGCTCAGGGAGACCTTCAACTTCAAAATCTGACGAAAACGTTAAGCGTGTGAGGGTTCTTGTGAGATCAGCCCGTCGTTTAACAATAAGGATGACGAGTGAACGGTTAAATTTAAACGCTTTCACCGTACATCAAATTTTTACAGACGATTTGGGCATGCGAAAGGTTTTTGCGAAATTGGTGTCGAAAAACCTTACAACGGAACAGAAGGACAGTCGAAGAAACGTGTGCATTGATTTTCTTGAGAGGATTGACAATGACCAAGAATTCTTCAATCGTGTGATCACAGGTGATGAATCCTGGATATTTGAGTACGATCCTGAAACAAAGCGGCAAAGCGAAGATTGGCACACTCCATAATCTCCTCGACCGAAAAATGTCTAATGAGAAAATCAAAGATCAAAACCGTGTCGATTTGCTTTTTTACAGTAGGGGTATCGTGCATAAAGAATTTGTTCCACCAGAAAAAACTGTCAACCAAGTGTTTTACAAAGGTGTCCTTGAAAGGCTCAGGAAAAGAGTGATTCGCGTGAGACCAGACACTGCAGACAAGTGGATGCTTCATCATCACACCTTGTCACACGGCCATTTTCATCAGGGAAGTTTTGACCTCAAAAAGCATTCCTACGGTTCCTCAACCCCTCTATTCACCTGATTTGAGTCCTTGTAACTTTTACCTTTTCCCGAAATTGAAATGTGTCTTAAAAGGACGTCATTTTGGAACTCTGGAGAACATTCAAAAGACTGTGACCGACCGGATAAAAGCCCTACCGGTTGAAGCCTTTCAGCGCTCAGCGCTGCTACCAGGAGTGGGAACAACGACTCCGCCGGAGTATAGTTTCTCGAGGGAACTACTTTGAAGGGGATAATATTGTTGTTTGACAAAAATAAAAACTTTGGTAAGTAAAAAGTCAGTATCATTACTTTTCTCACACACCTCGTACGATGAAATACTTAATGAAAAAAAGTGGCCATAGGACATCCGGACTACAATAATGGTACCAACAGAAAAGAAAGAAATGAATAAGAGGATATACAGTAAATTGGATATATTGAGGAAGAACAGTATGGGTTTAGAAGAGGTGTTGGAGCAAGGAACGCTATAGGTGAGAGATACGTGGAAAGAAAGGGAGATTGTATGTTGTATTTTTCAACCTAGGAAAGGCGTTTGATAGAGTTAGATGGGATAAATTACTACTAATTTTGGAACAGAAGGGAGTTGACTGGAAATAAAACAGCTGTAATATAACCAGAAAATAAAAGTGAGGTCAAACAGGATGCCTGACCGGGATTCGAACCCGGGACCTCCGAATGAAAGGCCGAGACACTACCAATCGCACCACGGAGGCCGGCGCTTTCATCATGTCTATTTCATCAAAATCTCACAGTATCTTTAGTTTTTGACAAGTTCAACAACCGACTCCAAAATTTAATATTCAATTAATAATAAACATACAAAGCAAAATAAATAATAAAATAAAATAGAGGAAACAAGATAAAAAGTGTTAACGTCAATTAAAAAGTAAAAGGTGTTAAATCTTTTCGCTGCACGAATGAATTGTTAACTAATACCGTATAGGGAAGGAGGTATTGTCCCATAAAGTTGATACTCTAAATAAAAAATAATAAATTTGCGTGAAGTGTCATCATATATTACATGCAGTATAGCGACAATCTGTTATGATAATAAACAAGTATGCGGACGTATAAGGGATAAGTAACTTTTTTTTTCCTCATGTAAAGTATGATTTATAAAACTCAGATAACTTTATAAAATATCAGTTTATTACTTTCTTAGATAAATAGAAGACGTTTTTGTATTATTATAAATATAAGTTTTAATTGCTTCTATATTCTTAAGCTAAATAATAAATATATAGTTCGAAAGTGTTGAATTGCTTGCAAATGAGTTGAAGTTAAAATAACAATATAATTATGAAAATTTTTTCTCTTCTGTCCCTTAGACTGATGTTAGTATCCCGTAACCGATTATTACTTCTACTAAAGTTACGTAAAAAATCTGATGTGAACACCACATGACTTCCTCGTACGCCTATTACTGGTATACACATTTTTAAAACTACATAAAATTCTATTTTACTAAAAACTTCAGATTTTTTTCATACATTTTACTACCTTCTACGAAATAAAGGAAGTATTTTCATTGCGAAAAATGTCGGCTTTCAAATTTCAACGGAAATATCCATTTTGACCATCCTTGAATCTATTTTGACTAATTTCGGCGTGATGTCTGTACGTACATATGTACGAGTATCTCGCATAACTTAAAAAAGATTGCCATACGATGTAGAAATTTTGGATTTAGGACTGTTGTAACATCATCTTGTGCACCTCTCCTTTTGATTGCAATCGACTGAACCAAACTTGTCCAAAAAAGCCCAAAATCTAAAAAAATTTGATTTTGAAGTTTTTTTAACTGCAGTAATAAGCCCTCATTGAGAGCTTTTCTACGATATATAATAAGTAGTACTTATCTCAATTGAATTATTTTTAAAAGGAATGCTTGATTGATGAATATTTTCGATGAAATTTTCAATAAATAATTAAATAATAAAAATTACGTTTTTTGCACTTTTTTTTTTTGTCTTCAGTCATTTGACTGGTTTGATGCAGCTCTCCAAGATTCCCTATCTAGTGCTAGTCGTTTCATTTCAGTATACCCTCTAACATCCTACATCCCTAACAATTTGTTTTACGTATTCCAAACGTGGCCAGCCTACACAATTTTTCCCTTCTACCTGTCCTTCCAATATTAAAGCGACTATTCCAGGATGCCTTAGTATGTGGCCTATAAGTCTGTCTCTTCTTATAACTATATTTTTCCAAATGCTTCTTTCTTCATCTATTTGCCGCAATACCTCTTCGTTTTTTGCATAAAACTACCTCGTGCATATAGTTTTGCACAAACTATTAAAACAAATAATTTCTTAGATTTTTTCAAAGGTTTGAGAAAAGATGTTTCCAAAAAAATGTAATTTTTTCTTTCTAAAAAACCTTTATTTTTAACGGTTTATACTTCCTTGTACGAAGTAAAGAAAGTATTGTGATCGCGAAAAATTTCGGTTTACGGATTTCAACGGAAATATTCATTTTGACCATCCCTGAATTTATTTTGACTATTTTCGGCGTGACGTCTGTACGCACGTATCTATCTCGCGTAACTCAAACACGATTAGCCGAAGAATGTTGAAATTTTGGATTTAGGACTATTGTAAGACCTAGTTGTGCAACTTCCCATTTCATTGCAATCGACTGAACCGAAAGTGTCCAAACAAAATTTGGGCTTTGGACTTTTCTTAAATGCAGTAATAAGCCCTCGTTGAGAGCTTTTCAACGATATACAATAAGTAGTACTTATTTTCATTATTTCCAGAGTTATAGCAAATAAAATTTTGATTAATGAACAATTTGGATCTTACTAGGGGAAAGCACATCGGTTCGAATCCGACTTCATTTCCGACTTTTTTTTCTAATTTATATATATTGATTTATTAATAATTATTAACACTGATTGTAAAAAATTACAATAAATGATTAGTAGCAATAAAAAAATTAAAAAAATAAAACAAAAATCAGAAATTACTACTGAAATAAAATTTTATGCACTTTTAAAAATGTATATATGTAATTTAATAGGTACACAAAGAAGTCATGTGGTGTCTATATCAGATTTGGTGAAACCTCTTATTATTTAATATTAATTGAAAATCATAATACAGAATCGTATTGCATTTGCTTCAGTCTACTTGATAAAAAATATTGCTAAAAAATTTAGTAACCTTCTAATGTTTCGTTTTTGTTTACATTTTGTTGAAGTATTACATCATAATTTAAAAAATATTATATTAAGTAGATGTAAGACTTACATTTATTTAAAGGGACTTTTAATCCTAATATTTCAGGTAAGATTGTCGAATTAATAATTGTATAAATATTTGATGTTAATTAAAACTAATATTTCATCAATTGTGTAACTGTCCACTTTATTTAAGAATTTGAGAGTGGGCGTTCTCCCACTAAATCACGAATTTGAGAGTGGGCGTTTTCCCACTAAATCACAAGTGCTGACATGACGGATTTGAATACTAGATCGCGGATACCGTGTTCTTTGATGGTTGGGTTTCAATTAATGACACATCTCCGGAATGATCGAACTGAGACTGTACAAGACTGCACCTCATTTACACTCATACATATCATCCTCATTCATCCTCTGAAGTATTATCTGAACGGTAATTACCGGAGGCTAAATAGGAAAAAGGAAAAAAGTAAGGCGTACAAGGAAATTATGTGGTGTCCACATCAGACTTATTTAATTTTTCAACTATCCAAATTTCTGATTATCTTGATTAGGCATTACAAAGGTCAATCCGAATAATCGACGTTCTACTGCAAATATATCTTAATTTTATGAACGACCGTAAGAAATAAAACATTTTATATTTCTTTATTTATACTTAAGATTCAACCAAAATATTTTATACGGGTTTCATAGAGAATCTTTAAATTACAATTATACTTTTTTTTTCCTCTTTCAGTATTATTTATCATTTAAAATCTTTTCCTTTCTATACTCACATTATTTACAATCATTAATTAATAATTAAAATAACATTAATAAACAAAAACTTGTCGATCTGGGTTCAAATCCCAGTAATGCACAGAATTTCTCCAAAACATAAAATTTTCATATTTAATTTACAAATATAACTTTTAAGTTAATGTGATTCATTGGTGGTAATTAAGAAAAAAAATTATATATATATTTTTTTTTTTCCATTTTTTTTTTCATAAGAGTTCTTATGAATAAATGATTTAAAGAAAATCGTAGATTAATTTATAATGAACGGTATAAATATATCCTTTTACATTCAAAAATTTCTTTTCATAATAACTAATGGTGGACAAGTTACATCCGACATTAGTTAAGTATTTCATTTAATCGTTTAATAAGAAAAAGTTAAAACAAGCTGTCAATTTAATTTAAATTTTGTTTGCATAATAATAATAAAGTATTTTAATAAGCATAGTTATTTCCTGTTTCAACGTGTTACTGACAGCATGTCAACTAATAATAATCAAAAGTTTTAAAGTTGTAATTAGGTAAAGTTTACTTGCTTTTTTATGCATAATGGAACACTTTAAATGATTACTCCGCTATACTTAATTTATAACGCTATAGAAGGTTTACTTTTTATTTAGAATTTTTTTTCTTTTAATAATATTTTATCTATGTATTTCATAAAAAGTATATACAAAGTTAATTATTGTTAGTGAATCACACAATTTGTGTTTAAGCATTTTCTATGTAATATTCAAGAATGGATGCAACGATTAAAAAAAACAAACAATTCAGATTCAGGATCTAATTAAAATTTTAGTTGCCGTATATATCTATATTATTATGTAAAGAAGAAGAGGGTTTTTTTTTTGTTCGGAATAAACAAAAATCTACTGGATTAATCGCAAACAAATTCTTGCCCGTGTTTCTTGGCGTAACTGACTAGGTTTTTAAATGTATTTCATCTCGAAGAACTAACCGATCGATTGCTTTCAAATTTTCAGGATAAATTCGTATTATACCGTGGAAGGTTTTAAGCCACAGAGCGAGGCCCTAGCTTAGTTAAAGGTTAAAGTAATAAAAATATTCATTATTTCTTCGCCTCCAAGCAGGGTGAAATTGTAAATTAAAGATATTCATTAAGGAAGAAAGACGATTAATCCTTTTTTTATTTCATTATTATATTTCTGCCTCCATGGCAAAAGAATTTGTTATTTCGTCGTCAAAAGTCTGTGAACTTTAGTTACCGTAGTCACTACTTTTCTAAACCCACCGGGTTGGTCTAGTGGTTAACGCGTCTTCCCAAATCAGCTGATTTGGAAGTCGAGAGTTGCAGCGTTCAAGTCTTAGTAAAGCCAGCTATTTTTACACGGACTTGAATACCAGATCGTGGATACCGGTGTTCTTTGGTGGTCGGGTTTCAATTAACATCTCAGGAATGGTCGAACTGAGAATGTACAAGACTTCACTTCATTTACACTCATATATATCATCCTCATTCATCCTCTGAAGTATTATCTAAACGGTAGTTACCGGAGGCTAAACAGGAAAAAGAAAGAAGTCACTACTTTTCTGTTTTTTGTAATTTAGTTTTTTTCATGTTTCTATAAAGCCTGAATACTAATTGATGATAACTAACAGTGTGGAGGTTCAGGGGGCGGAGCCCTCTGGGTAGACGGGAATGGCGACTGATGCGGGCTTGTAGCTATGGGGTAGGTCCCGTGGCTCCGGGAGGCCCGATGGAGCCACTCAGTTGGCTCTGGGGTTTACCTGGGCCGACCTGGGCCGAACTGGACCTGAGCCTTCTGGTTAGACGGCCGGCTAGTGTGTGTGTACAGTAAATTAAAATATGGAAAAGTAATCTTCGAACCATCATAAAAAAACACATTTTTTTCTTTAGTAAATTATTTTGCTCTAAAAAAGCGACAAAAGATTTGCTAAATGTTAAGTATATCTAAAAAAAGCAAATCTAAAAAGTGAATAAAACTATGGTTATCAACTTTTTAAATTATGATTAACTCCTTAACTCTCCGAAAATCCTTTTTAATGATTTTTTAAAGATTTCAATGAAAAAATTAACATAAAATTTGAAACCAGAATGATACAACTATGATGATGTAAAATTGACACTAGACAAATTAACAAAATTATAGTGTAGATTTCATTTGTAAAAAAAAATTGTCATAAAAGTTCAAAATATATATAATACGCGTAAAAATAATTTAAGAAATAACTATATGAAGCAACAATTGTAATCTGCTGGTGTTTAAAAAATAATAATAAATTTAGTAGGCAATAGCAATGGTTGTACGCTGCAGAAACGATGACGGCGTCAAAGAATAGATACTGGGAAAAAGTTAAAAAAGAAAGGAAAATTTTAAAAACAATTTTAGGACCTAAATGTAAAAATAATCAAAATATCTTATGAAGGAATTTGTAAAAATAATGGACTATATAAAAAATATTACTATTTTATGTACACTTAAAAAGAATGAAGAACAATAAATTAACAAAAAGAAACTTTATTTATTATCTATTTAAATTTAATACTAACAGTAACTAATTTCAAGAAATCGAAAATGATCTAAAGGGATTAAATAGTAAGGAAGAAAAAATTACGGACCGAAATACTTTTTACAATAAAATAAAAAATTGTTTTCAGGAAAAACCAAGGCGAAAAGGAGAAAAAAGTTTCTGAAAAACCAGAGAGACAAAACAGTTAATTAAAGAATGAAAGAGCTCTAGCAGAGAAGTAAAACAAATTAAGAAGTCGTTTTTAATCTGATCGGTAGACGGTTAAAAGAAAAAGATTTTATAAATAATTCTTATAGAACAATTTTTTTAAATTTAAAAGCTCTGACCAAAGAAAAGTTTTTTTTATATTTTAAAATTCTGAATAACTCTAGGAATAACTTTTTGTGTTATGATCAAGAGCCATTTTAACAAATAAAAAACCAATTAAAATTAAAAATAAATTGAAGAGAGAAAAAATTAATTATAATTTTGAAAGAGGACAGAATTACCCTCTTTTTGAATCACCTTTTTGAAAAAGTTTTATTTAAGATTAATTTTACCGAGGTAACAGTTTGATCAGATGGAATCACATCTACTGGCAACAATAATTTATTACTGTATTCCAATGGAAATCAATAACATAGTTGTATTAAGAAAGGCAAAATTAAAACAACTTCCGTGTGAAATATTTTCGAAATTTAATCATAGTTCGGAAAAATAAATTGGGAATAAATAAAACTAAAAAATTATTTTTAAAAATGGATCCGATATCAAAATGCTCTAAAATGTAAGAAATAATTTCATCCAAATAATTAATTAATACCTTAGACAATTTTTTTAATCGGCGTCTGCTTCTAGAAAATTAATTTCTAGATATAAAATAAATTTTGTTCTTTGATACTGTAGACGTTTATTTCATAAAAACCCATACCGATATTACATTAGTGGAATTCATACGAATATTTATGTGATTTTTATTGCTTGTCCGGTTGACGAAATTATTTCCTAATTTTTAGCGCATTCCGCACTTTGATGTCGGTTTTTTTTTAATAATTATTTCTTATTTTTTTGTGTCTGATTAATGATCTTAAGTTATGCGGCGGAGTTAATGTGCTTTTTGGAGACATAATGCGTCTGTTTCCAGTCAAAGGCCATCGGTGTTTTGTTCAACCTCCTTGCTGTGAAGCAGAAATAAATTTGCGGTATCGGTTTTCATTTTGCGAGCTAACAATAAACATGAGACAAATAAATGACATGCAGGCTATCCGTTTATTAAATAAACTTTCGTTTAGATGAAGTTACAACGAACCAGTTGGAAATTTTGCGAAAGAAGAAGGTTACTTTTAACAGACGAATTTGCAGATGGAAATGCTGCAAGAATATTCCTAACTATGAAATTAGTTGATGAATGTAATCGTAGTACGACTGCTGCTATGTAAAAACCAAGAGTATATACTCTTAATAGCTGTTGATGAATGACGAGAAGCTACAACGTATGGGAAAACTTCCCCTGAAAATGTTATTCCTGTCGATGTCAGCAACTGTGGTGACCTGTTGCATGATGTACAATCAAGTGTTATGTTAAGGAGTAATATACCAATTTATATATGGCTTACTGTAATCAACGGCGCTCTGGGAATCCTTTCTTTTTCCTGTTTAGCCTCCGGTAACTACCGTTTAGATAATTCATCAGAGGATGAATGAGGATGATATGTATGAGTGTAAATGAAGTGTAGTCTTGTACAGTCTCAGCTCGACCATTCCTGAGATGTGCGGTTAATTGAAACCAAACCACCAAAGAACACCGGTATCCACGATCTAGTATTAAAATCCGTGTAAAAATAACTGGCTTTACTAGGACTTGAACGCTGTAACTCTCGACTTCCAAATCAGCTGATTTGGGAAGACGCGTTAACCACTAGACCAACCCGGTGGGTTGCTCTGGGAATCCTAAAGAAATTCAAACGACCTGCTCTTCGAAGTGGTCAACTGGAAAGGGATGGGTGATCAAAAGCTGTGTTAATAAAATTCGACGATGAAACAATATGTAAAAAAATGAAAGATGAATGTGGTTGTGTAGCTATTACATCGGTAAGTACAACCTTTCAAGCTACTAAAGGATATGGAGACGTAGAAAGACGTACGCTATTTTTAATGTTAAGATGGGCTGTAACAGTGCAAAAATTACAAAGTACAACATTAAATAGAACTGCAGTAAATTTGGGAGAAAAGTATTTGCAGAAGGGTAAGTTTACGTTGCTCTAAGTCGAATCAGAAGCTTAGACGGTTTAGCTTTGAGTGACGTAGATCTACGTAAGTGACTAAGATCTACGTATATAGAATTATAGGGTTCCCAGGGAAGCAATTTTAGGCCTCAGATTAATAGTAGAAGGAAGATTAAAGAAAATCAAACCAACATAATTGGCGTTTATAGACCTAGAAAAGGCATTCGATAACGTAGACTGGAATAAAATGTTCAGCATTTAAAAAAAATTAGGGTTCAAATACAGAGATAGAAGAACAATTTCTAACATGTACAGGAACCAAACAGCAACAGTAACAATTGAAGAACATAAGAAAGAAGCCGTAATAAGAAAGGGAGTCCGACAAGGATGTTCCCTATCTCCGTTACTTTTTAATCTTTACATGGAACTAGCAGTTAATGATGTTAAAGAACAATTTAGATTCGGAGTAACAGTACAAGGTGAAAAGATAAAGATGCTACGATTTGCTGATGATATAGTAATTCTAGCCGAGAGTAAAAAGGATTTAGAAGAAACAATGAACGGCATAGTTGAAGTCCTACGCAAGAACTATCGCGTGAAAATAAACAAGAACAAAACAAAAGTAATGAAATGTAGTAGAAATAACAAAGATGGACCGCTGAATGTGAAAATAGGAGGAGAAAAGATTATGGAGGTAGAAGAATTTTGTTATTTGGGAAGTAGAATTACTAAAGATGAACAAAGCAGGAGCGATATAAAATGCCGAATAGCACAAGCGAAACGATCCTTCAGTAAGAAATATAATTTTTTTACATCAAAAATTAATTTAAATGTCAGGAAAAGATTTTTGATGTTTGGAGTGTCGCTTTATACGGAAGTGAAACTTGGACGATCGGAGTATCTGAGAAGAAAAGATTAGAAGCTTTTGAAATGCGGTGCTATAGGAGAATGTTAAAAATCAGACGGGTGGATAAAGTGACAAATGAAGAGGTATTGCGGCAAATAGATGAAGAAAGAAGCATTTGGAAAAATATAGTTAAAAGAAGAGACAGACTTATAGGTCACATACTAAGGCATCCTGGAATAGTCGCTTTAATATTGGAAGGACAGGTAGAAGGGAAAAATTGTGTAGGCAGGCCACGTTTGGAATATGTAAAACAAATTGTTAGGGATGTAGGATGTAGAGGGTATACTGAAATGAAACGACTAGCACTAGAAAGGGAATCTTGGAGAGCTGCATCAAACCAGTCAAATGACTGAAGACAAAAAAAAAGGGTTCCCAATGTCCCTATCGATACTGTATATTATATAAAATTGATATTGGGTCTGAAAGGTTTCAGACGAGATATCTCGATGTTTGATTTTATTAACGATGCTACATATCTTGTTCAGAAACTCACATTACCTGCCCTGCAGAAGACCATACATCATATAATGTGACGAATACATATAGAATATCAAGATTCCCACTTAACCGCCAGACGACGAAATTTTTTTTTTGAGAATTTTCAGACCGATTTTTTGTGTAGAAAAACTTTTTTCAACATCATGATACCACAGCGATAAGTAATTATGTCGATTGTAACAAGATTTATTTCAATGAATTAAAAGGGAAAAAGTTAAGCATAAACAAACGTAAAAAAAAATATATATATATATATACGGGTCGAATACATAACCTCCATTTACTTTCCGGTCTAGAGAGCGCAGTAGCAGAGCTATAGCTCTAGAAGGAAAAGTATTGTAATCAGTTCAATTTAAGCATATGCGGTTTTCACCGGATGTTGACGTTTTGACACCTAAGGAACTCTAAAAAACGGATGTTAATGTTCGTATGTACGCGCACGTGTGTGTGTGTTCGGTTTTGACCTGTAAATCACTTTATAAATCTCCAAAACTATTGGACCGATTTTGACCAAACTTGGTCAGATTACTTTTATATACGGGGGGCATTGACGCCATTAAATTTTCAATTTAAAAAGTCGAGGTGCTGAGGTTGTAGGTCAAGTTTATTCCCAGTATTTAGAGATTTCACCTAATTAAGTTCAATTTTTGTAAGACAGATTTGTAAACGATTACTAATATCAATACTTACAAAAAGTGTTTTTTTTTTTTGCAAAAATGCACCCTCACCCCAAAAATTCTCTAAAAACTAATGGCTGAGTAGAACATTGCATTAATAGCACCCTGTCACCACGAGGAGCTCTAGAGTCGATGTCCACCATATTGAAATTTCCCTTTTTCCCTGTGGAAAATTCCCTTTCCCCTCGTGCTCTTGAACCGGGAAATTTGAAATTCCACAGGGTTTTCAACCAAATTATTTTTTACACTTTAAATATTGTTTATTTAATTTAATTTACTTAATATTTCAAAGATTGGTAGCACTGACGTACAGCTGTTGCAGTCGTTTCTATGTTTTGACGTCACAGATGAGCGGAAGAATTAAATAAATGAATAATATTTAAACTGTAAAAAAATAACTCGGTCTGGCTGGGTCTCAAATTCGACCGCCGATCGACTCGATAAACCGAGTTAAACCTGGTGGATACATCAGTCTGCCGACCGTACAAGCGAAATTTGTTCTAATAAATTGTGAAATTACATTAGTTTAATTAGTGGCGACATCGCCGCTACCACCTGTTACACCCGTACGAATTAAATACGGTATGCGCGCGCACTTTAGTAAGAATAATTAAATTAAATACACGAAAAAATATTATATTTAAATAAAACTATAAATATTTTTAAATAAGTTGTGTGTGTAAGCCGTGCATAAGAAACAACCCACAGTTGTAGGACTTTCAGTTGACGTTTTAGCAGTCCCGCGCTGAAGCCGCGTTCCGGAAAAGTCCTAGAATTTTGTTGTCAGAATTTTTTTTTTTAATCGGTTAAAAGATTAATCAATATTTTGTGTTTTTATAAATATTAACCATTACGTACTTAATGCTTATTCTTCCCGCGTAATATGCTTTCCTAAATATTTCTGCTTCATTAATACGTGTTTATTAAACAGCTTAGATCTGAAAAATTAGAATATAGAGCGATATGTTTGTTTAACCTTCTTAATCACCGATATAAAATATTCATATCAGTAACTGAAATGATAAACATTTATATTTTCAAAATTTATTTTTAATCTAAAATGTATATAATAATACACGCCCTGGCAAAGAAATGCGTTCAACGTGAAAAAAAGAAAATAATTAAGCAGAATAAACAATATTTTTTTTTTTTTAAATAATACCATTTTGTCTCTAGCATACAATTTGTATTATTATTTAAATATTTTAAATATAAACCTTATTAAAAACGGTATAAAGAAATCAACAGCGAATTATTATCACTTTTATAACTTCAGGCGTTTTTTAAATTATATATTTATTAGTGAAAAATAAATTATGTGTAATATGATATGATTTATTTCCTTAGGAAACTTAGAAAAAAAAGTAAGACAGTCATAAGAAAACAAAAAAGGAATAGAAATAAAGTTTTTTTTTTCCAGTAAATAAAACGTGTTATGCTTCTATCCGCATCTTTACCTTAATTATCTTGTTGTAACATAATATCTTTCCTTAAGCACGCTTTAATTACTTCTACTTTGTTTCTTTAAGGATACGAGTAGTTCACAAGAAATTTTTTTAACATTTAATTAAAATTTCACTTTAAAATATTTCATAAAATGACCCTCGTTATACCTTTTTTCTATATTATCGTATTTTATGTAAAATTATAAATAATATATCTAACAAGATGTGTGACCTTGGTAGATCGGTAAGGTACAGCCCGACAGCTAAGAAAACCAGACCTTTTATTGAAAATACGGAAGGGAAAATAAAATGTAATGAAGCATATTCTACGTCATCGGTGAAGTACATTCCCATAAAATCAAATATAAATTACAAGTATCTACAACATAAAAAGCTAGTATAGTATTACGTTTTTATTATCCTCCTGTTTGTCAATAACACTTCAACTTGATTACAAAAACATTTCTGTTCAGGCTTTTTACAACAAACTGATAAATATCTTTAACAGTTTTATATAAGAATTCAACACTCACGTTTGTTAATGTATTTCACAATAACTTTAACAGTTTCAAAATAATGTTTAATAATAATAATAGCTCTCAAACTCAAAACTAACATGAGATATTTCCGGAAAAGAAATTCAATTTATAAAAAAGATACCGAAGTTACATTTTAAAATATGGAAAAATACAAAGTAAAGAAATTCTTTTCATTCAGAAAAACATTTCCTAGTGTAAAACACATATTTAGAATTTAAAACAAATATTAATATTATAATAGATATATCACGTTTTAAAACAAAACCTTTGCGTAAAAAATCTTGAGTTTATATCTTATGTAGCGAATATAAATTTTAATTAAATGGAGAATAATATTTTTATAACTAATATTAAAATAAATAAAGAAAAATAAAATAAAGCGTACATTGTTCATAAATAATAGCGAATAGAAACACGAAATTTTAATTCAATTAAATTTTAATAAATTAAACTTAAAAACTTACGATGGAATGAAAAAGATAACGATACTCACCTGCAAACAAAACAAAAACAGAAAATTAACTAAAAATATAAATAATAATAATAATAAAAAATGTATATAAACTAATTAATATTAATTATGCAAAAACGTCAGATGGTTTAACAAACTAATTTAATGTAATCAGAAATAAAATCAAATATATTCAGTTATTTCATTAGATAAATATATTATAAAAGACCAATTAAGAGGTCATTGTACTTTTAAATTAGATAAATAAAATAAAGATTAACGAATTAAAAGAAATAACAAGTAGATTTATACGTAGACCGGATGTTAAAATGAGCTTACATTTTAAATTCATTGAAGTATATGTTATTCGTACCGAAATTACTCATTCCTATTAACAAACAAGTACGTTGTTTATACTACACCGTTTTATACAATGAGTTGAAAGCACTAGCTACTAGTCCCTGAAAACGAGTGTAGTATCTTTCTTACACATTTGCTAACGTTTGACGAGCAAATCAGAGAACGTCGTTCTGTTTATATCAGGTTTGTACAAACAACAAATAAGATTTTAAATGAATTTAATAATAATGACTACATTACATTACTTTCTATAGTTAAAAAAAAAAAAAATTGTAATTGATTTAAACCAGTGGTTATGTTAAAACCCTTTTGACAAAAACCATTTTTATAAGATGACCTCATTTTAATGAATACATACGTTTTTTTTTAAATCTCCGGGATTACCGTTAGGTATTGCTTCAGAGAATGAAAATGAGATTTTCTACCATGCCGGACAGGGATACGAACCGGGCCCTCCGGATGAAAGGCGGAGACGCTACCACTCGCATCATGGAGGCCGGCTAATTATTACATACTTGAGTTCTATTCAAAAAATTTAGTTACTTCTATTACTTTTCGCTTGATATAAAAACTTGAAAAACAAATCATTCCAGTCGAATGACTAAAATCTTAATTTAAGTAATTGTATGTTTGTTCCATATCTCCTCCTAAAGAACAGGACCGATTTTAATCAGACTTTGGAACAATTATTACTTATTAACCGAGTAAAAATATTGTAGGTATTAAACATCCCTACTACAACCGCTACTGGAGGGGTGAGTGGAGAGAACACATTATTACTATTATTTTGAAACGCTTTTAAATTTTCTAGAACTTCCTAAACGTTTTTTCAACATTTTTCAGCATTCTAGATCATTTTGCTACGTTAAAAAACATTTTTTTTTTAAATGGAACTTCTAAACTGATCTGGAATTTCAAAATGTTTATAGAATATTCTGGAGCATTCCTGCAATATAGATCTCCAAAGTTCTTTAACAATACAAAAGGAGGTGTGAGATGTCAATCGCTTCGGTTCGAACTTAAAAATGGATAAGTTAAGATCGAAATGTGAGATATATAAAAATCTTAGTTTCTTGATAGCGAGTGAATTCAGATCATTGTGTTAAGTGAAATTTCGGACAATATTTTCATAGAAAAGTGTATATACTTTTGCGTGATTTGACGATACCTAAAAGGAACCGAAAGTTTAACCGAAAGCAAAGATTTTGCTTGCAAGACGAATTAGATGAACGGCTTCAGGCTGTGCGGGAACTTGCCAGAACATCACGGACGGCTGAATTTTGAAAACCAACGAGAACGCCGTCTTCAAGAAATGCGGGCACTCGTTATCACAGCGCGATCCACCGAATCTAAGAACCAACGTGAACATAGTCTGCAAGTAAAACGGATCCAAGCAGGCACATCTCGGATTAATTAATCCTGCTCACAGCAGGATTAAATCAAATTAAAAATTACATTAAAGTGTACACATTTATTTTAGTCACATAAGTAATTTGTATATATGTGTACATATTTGAATAGGTGGATTTGTTATTATACTGTATATTGTTTGAAGTTTAAAATACACGTTCTTTCTTCAAATTCCTCGCGTTTTCATTCAAATTATACTACAGTAGGGTAATAAGCAGGCCAGATTTGAAAGGAGATTATGTTTTCTGTGGAAAGTTAGTGACAATTTTTGTAATTTGGCCTATGAAGAGATTATGATCTCGAGTCACGTCGGGTATTTAACCTAGTAGGAAATAATAGCAAAGAACGTATTAACTACTTTCTAGCAGAAAAATAAAATATGATTTTTTTCTCAAATTGTCCGAGCGTTCTAAATATAATTGTGACCAATAGATCGTTAATTTATTCAAAGTTTAAAAACAGGTAGAACTTGTTTTGAAAAACTAAATACTGAAATATCTAATTTAAACTTATAATCGGATAAAAAAAATTAAGTACTGTAATCGATTTGTCTGAACGATTCGGTATTACGATTCATCCAATATGTAATTTAAAAATATTTATTAAATAAAAAATTTTAATTTATATTTAATTTAAAAAAATTAATGAATAAATATAGGTTATAAAAAATTTTGTAACGTAAGGATTTTAAGAGGGGAGGTAGCCATAAATTTACCCAATATTAAAGCTTGCAAGATGCAATCATTGCACATCAATTTTCTTGTAGCAATAATGGGATCTTTTTATTAATCGTTATTATAAATAATGACATTTTTTATTAAAAGTTACTGTATAATTTTGAAATTAATCACTATTGATATTATTATTTATTTATTCATATCTATTTAATAAGCATAGTAAATATATTTGTATTCCCGAAGAATTAAAAATATTACGAATATTATTATTTATTATTCGGCAGATATAGAAAATTTCTTATTCCATTTACAGATAACTGAAGTTGAAAGTTTTAAAAGTCAGCATGTTCAGAATATAAATTGAAAATAATGGAACTTTGGAACGTTTAAGGAAAACGAAGGATTCAAGACAATGAAATTTAACATAATTACTTCCTTTTAAAAATATTACTTCAGAAGAAAAAGTAAAAACCTAAAACTGAAACAATATGCCTGAAAAAAAATTCAATTCGAACAGGGCACGCCGAATCAGTTATAGTGTAAGTTATATCGTAAATGGTGATAGCCATAAACGAAATTGCACGGCAACCTCTGGGGAGATGATTCTATAGCAAAAAATAAGAAAAAAACATTCGTATTAACATAGGACAGAAAACGGTTCGTTGAGAGAGTTTCGGCTCGCGAAATATTCAGCCCTGCTTTCTGCTCCCTCGTGAAATAAAACCGTACTAAAATTCTTCGGGTACAATTCGAAGAGTAAATTTGGTACTTCCTTACGGTTTTTGATTAAGAAATTGAATAAATTGGTCTGAGACCTGAATTTTACTTAGATTTTAAGAAAACGGATGGGTAAAAAACGAAAACGTTATGTTGGAAAATAAACTTTTTTAGGTTTGTAATAAAATAACTTAGTTAATAATAAATATGAAAATTTCTGGTTAACTTTGTAAAAAATTTAATTCTGACAAAATTGATGTAGATAACGTCTATTAAGTTTAATATTCAATTTGAGAATTTCAACATTAATTAGAACCAAAACACACAAACTGGATCGTAAAAGTGATACGATTTTAAACAGAAACGTTTTCATCAATGTTTGAACAAAATATGTAAATGAAAATAAATAGAAAACTTATCAACATATTCACTCGAAGTATAATGTAGTAATTGTCAATACCCAGTTCAAAAATCATAATAGAAAAATATACACGTGGAAAAAGCCAGGTTATAATGCGTGGTATCAGATAGATTATATCACGGTTAAGCAAAGATTTAGAAATCAACTCGTCGACTGCAAAGCTTACCCTGACATTGATAGCGACCATAATTTAGTGATTATGAAATGTAGATTGGGGTTTAAAGACCTGAAGAAAACACATCAGATGAATCGGTGAAATTTAGAGAAGCTTGAGGAAATTGAGGTAAAGAAGATTTTTGGGGAGGACATCGCAAGAGGTCTGAGTAAAAAAGATAATGTAAAAAATATAGAAGAAGAATGGGAGAATGTTAAAAAGGAAATTTTTAAATCAGCAGAAGTGAACTTAGGCGGAAAAAGAGAACCGGTAGAAAACCTTGGATATCAGACGATATATTGCAGCTGATGGATGAACGTAGAAAATATAAGAATGCTAGCGATGAAGAAAGTAAAAGGAACTATCACAATTAAGAAATACTATAAACCGGAAATTAGCGAAAGAAGAGTGGATTAAAAAAGTGATCAGAAATGGAAAAAGGGTAAAGAAAATCATTGATGCAATAGACGAAGCATACAGGAAAGTTAAGGAGAACTTTGTGGTACGTAAATTAAAATCTAATAATGTGTTAAATAAAAAAGGTACACCGATTTATAATACAAAAGAAAAAGTCGATAGGTTGTTGGAATATATTGAAAAGTTATATGGAGGAAATGAATTAGAAACTGGTGTTATAGAGGAAGAAGAGGAAGTCGAAGAGGATGAAAAGGTAAATACAATACCGACATCTGAATTTAATAGAGCATTATAGCACAAAGGCTCATGGGAAAGACGGAATACCTGGAAAATTACTGCGCAGTGCAGGTGAGGAAGTAATAGATTATACAAACTGGTGTGTAATATTAACGAAAAAGGGAAGTTCCGTCAGACTTCAAAAAGAGTGTTATTGACATGATACCAAAGAAAGCAGGAGCAGATAAATGTGAAGAATGCAGAACAATTAGTGGAAAGACTCACGCATCAAAAATCTTAACTAGAATTCTATACAGAAGAATTGAGAGGAGAGTTAAAGAATATTTCGGGAAGACCAATCTGGTTTCAGGAAAAGTTTAGGGACAAGGGAAGCAATTTTAGCGCTCAGATTAAAAGTAGAAGGAAGATTAAAGAAAAACAAACCGACATACATTTATAGACTTAGAAAAGGCATTTGATTACATAGACTGGAATAAAATGTTCAGCATTTAAAAAGATTTAGAGTACAAGCATAGAGATAGAAGAACGATTGCTAACATTTACAGGAATCAAACTACAACGGTAATAATCGAAGAACATAAAAAAGTACCCGTAATAAAAAGGGGAGTCCGACAAGGATGTTCCCTATCTCCGTTACTTTTTAATCTTTACATACAAATAGCAGTTAATGATGTTAAAGAACAATTTAGATTGGGAATAACAGTGCAAGGTGAAAAGAAAACATGCTACGATTTGCTGATAAAGTAATTCTAGCGGAAGGTAAAAATGATTTAGAAGAAACAATGCCGGCATAGATGAAGTCCTACGGCAGAACTACCGCATAAAAATAGACAAGAACAAAAAAGAAAGTAATGAAATGTAGCAGAAATAATGTAGATGGACCGTTGAATACAAAAACAGGAAGAGAAAAGATTACGGAGGTAGAAGAATTTTGTTATTTGGGAAGTAGAATTACTAATGATGGACGAAGCAGGAACGACATAAAATGCAGAGTAGCACAGGCGAAACGAGCTTTCAGTAAGAAATATAATTTGCTCACATCAAAAATTAATTTAAACATCAGGAAAATATTTTTGAAAGTATATGTTTGGAGTGTAGCTTTATATGGAAGTGAAACTTGGACGATCGGAGAACCTGAGAAGAAAAGATTAGAAGCTTTTGAAATGCTGTGCTATAGGAGAATGTTAAAAATCAGATGGGCGGATAAAGTGATAAATAAAGAGGTGTTGCGGCAAATTGATGAAGAAAGAAGCATTTGGAAAAATATAGCTACAAGAAGAGACAGATTTAATAGGCCACATATTGGAAGACATCCTGGAATAGTGGCTTTGATATTGTAGGGACAGATAGATGGGAAAAATTGTGTAGGCAAACGACTGGCACCAGATAGGGAATCTTGGAGAGCTGCATCAAACCAGTCAAATGACTGAAGACAAAAAAAAATCAATAACAGAAAAAAATGAATGAAAAATACATTTAAAAAAATAAAAATCACTTTTTTCTCTGCTTTGAAGAAATGTTTGCAACTTTATCATGTAACCACCATTTTGACATTTAATAATTTTTATAGAAAACAAAAAGTATGTGATATTTTTTTTTTATAATTATTTTTTATCCATTTTATTCTGTTAGTCATAAGTTTTCTATTTGTTTTCATTCATACTACGTTGTTCAAACATGAACAAAATTGTTCTTCAAATCGTATCACTTTTCCGATCCAGTTTGAGTGTTTTGTTTTTATTTAAAGTTAAACTTTTCAGATTTACGTCTAATTTTCATAGACGTTATTCACATCAATTTTCTCAGAATTAAATTCCTTACACAGTTAACTAGAAATTTTTATTTTTTTGTTAAATTAACAAAGTTATTTTATTCCAAACCTAAAAACGTGTTTCCTGGTAAAAACTTGTGTTTTACGGGTAAAACTCATGTTTTATCCCGTTTTTCTTAAAATCTAAATGATATAGAGGTCACTTTTATTCAGTTTCTTAGATCAAAACCAATAGGGAGTATCAAATTTAGCCTTCGATTTGACGTCGAAGAATTTCAGTAATTTTAATTTCACAAAGGGAGCAGAAAGCAGGACTAAATGTTTCATGATCCGAAACTACCTTTCTTTCTTTTTCCTGTTTAGCCTCCGGTAACTACCGTTTAGATAATTCTTCAGAGGATGAATGAGGATGATATGTATGAGTGTAAATGAAGTGTAGTCTTGTACATTCTCAGTTCGACTATTCCTGAGATGTGTGGTTAATTGAAACCCGACCACCAAAGAACACCGGTATTCACGATCCAGTATTCAAATCCGTGTAAAAATAACTGGCTTTACTACGACTTGAACGCTGTAACTCTCGACTTTCCAAATCAGCTGATTTGGGAAGACGCGTTAACAACTAGACCAACCTGGTGGGTCGATCCGAAACTAGCTAACTAACCGTTTTCTAACCTACAGTATGTTTATATGAACTTTTTTTCTTATTTTTGGCTATAAAATAATCTATTGAGAGTTTGCCCTGCAATTTAGAATCATCTATATATCGAAATTATTCCTTTACCTCGTCAGCAATGAAGCTTAAATTAATACCACGCCTCATTTTACAGTATTATTTTTCGTACAGTAAATTGTTATTCGCTTATTCAATAGAGTTGGACAAGTGATAATCGTTTGCTTCCCGTTAATGAAATTTTAGAAAAACAAAATTATTTTTATTTTATTTAATAAAAACTATTAAAAACTACTTTTATTATTTTAATTGATTTTAGTACGATGATATCGCAAAATATGAATATTAATTTAAAGTGTCAAGCGATTTTCTTAGATTTGAATAAAGCTTTGAGAAAAGCTTTAGTCTTTAAAATATAAAATATAAAAATAAAGTATTAGAGAAATGCATTAGAATTATATAAAAAATTAGGGGAATAACGCTAGAGAGACGTTACCTGCCTGTTCATTAATTCAGAGTAAAGTACAGTAGATTTATTAAATTTCTTCAGGGGACTACAGATGTTTCTCATATTATCTTTACTTTATGTCAATGATATGCTGAAGTTTAATTCGTATAACTGTAAAACTATTTATTTGGGGAATAAGACCGCATCAATAATTACCAATTAATTCAGATTGTATGTATTTTTTGAGGTGGGTGTGATTTTAATTTTAAAAAATCTACCTCCGCCTTTCGGCACCTCGGAAGGCGGAGGTAGATTTTACCGGTGCTAAGTAGAAGATAAAATAGATTTCCACCTTAAAGTTAAGAAAAACTTCAAATTTACTCAATACGACAACGGTTGCTTGTGAAATAAAGTATCATATGTTTAGCATACGACAAGCCCCATCTTACAATTCCAGCAATATTTTGGTCATCCCTTGCCTTAAGGGTTGGTGATATCAAAAATTGTTTCACACAAAAGTTTTACGTAACGCTTAGAGGAATAACGACCACTTTATACCGATTCGATACTATGCCTATTAGGATAGGTATAATTTTTTGTCTTCAAAACTCTATTTTTCCACCCCCCGGGGCCTACGGTTGGTTATGTCAAAAACCTTTACTTACATAAGTTTTAGGCCCTTAACCAAATAATAGCAGGAACTTTAAACGAATTCAATACTTTACTTAATAAAAAAAGTTATACAGATATATATTTTTTTTTTTCGTAAAAGCCCCCAATTTCCACTCCCACGGTCCAATTTTGGCAGTTAACGAACTCGACCCAAATTTTGGGACGAGTTATTTTTAAGAAACAATTTGAAAGTGACTGGTGCAAAATTACGGCAGTTATCGTTTCCACAAGAAAATGAAATATTCAGAACTTTATTATCGTTTATGTATATATAAACTTTTGAACTGACGGTGGTTTTGTATTGAGGATGTGAAATGCTAAAATATATCGAAATTTTCCGGAAGTTGAATCATAGCACACATTACAATAGGTAAGCTTTCTTCTACCTAACAGATCGGTAAAAAAAACAGTTTACCTTTTTTTCCATAAATTTTTTGGGCTAATCCAATTTTAATATAAGGTAATAGGTGGACTTTAACTGTACACTAATATCTCGGATTGATTGTTAATGAATTATTATACAGAAGGTAAAAATATTTAATATTTACGTTTAATATTTAACAAAACGTAAAACTCATTTGCCAAAAAAAAAAATGTTTATGATTCAACTTTTCTATAAAATTCAAATGATTCTACATAAAAAAAAGAATAAAATATTCGATATTGTGTATTTATTCAGTCTGCCGATAAATATAGTTTATTCATCTTAGACGGAATTTTGACTCCCACATAAAAACATATTATATGCAATGCAAAATAAATAATTAAGTATTAAAAATTCTCAATTAAACTGGAATTTAAATGAGTGTAGATGTATTTAATGATTTCCAAGTACTAATAATGAGATTATATATGAAAAGATTTTTCAAATATTTCTAAAATGCACAATCATTTTCAGTCCCAATGAAATTAATAATTAAATTTTTTTTTTAGAACAGGGATAACAAATAGGATTGAAATTAATTATCAACGGTTGTTTATTGTACGAAGGTTAATATAAATTACAATTAATTACAAAATTACAATAATTGCAACTTCGATTGACTTGATAGTGGTAATAATGAAAGCAACAAACACAGCTAATAATCATCAGTTGGATCACCGAAAATATTTCCTTTGACCTTAATTATTTAAATTAGATAATAAATTCAGGGAATGCTTTAGGGTTTTATTTATTTTCCTTTTATTGGTTTTACTTTTATTTAATTTCTTATTAAATGATTTGTTGTTGGCCTATTTTAATTAATGTATTTAGGGTGTATGTTGTTCCGCCATGGCAGCTCAACGGCTGAACCGATTTAGATGTATGACCCTGCGTTAGAATCCTTACGTTACCGGGATTGCCATAGGCTATTATAGGTTATATATACACGTTTAAATAAATTAAAAAAATTTTTTAAAAAAATTATGTATTACAAATACTATATACAAAATTGTCATTCTCAAGTTCTTTAATTATCCTACATTAAACAGCCATGCTTTTTTTTTGGCAGTCGTCTTTTTTAATTTTTAATATTTATCTCTTGTTTAAAAAGTAATTTCTGATTTAATTTGTTCATTATAAAAGTTTATCTTTAAAATCTTGAATTATAAATTCGTAAGAGACAATTATAGTCTACACTTACAAAAAAAAAAAAATACGTCGTGAGTGGATTCATAACCAACACTCGGAAAAAATTACTGAAGAATAGATTGATGAAAATTTGTATACACGTTCTTACAGTATAAATGCACACCGATTTTGAATTTTTTTTTTTTTGGAATTCCGAGGTTAAAGGATTAATATGGAGTAACATTAAATTTTAATTTTTTTTTTTAAATTTACGGGTAACAAATGAAGATATCAACTTCATCTTTGGTGGATATATTTTTCATGTGAATATTTAAAAAATAGTTTCTAGATTTTTCAAAATTCTACCTTGAAAGGGCTGAACAAAGGTAAAATATTTCGAACAATAATTCCAAATATTCTCAATTTCTAACGATAGTAAACGGGATATTCACTCAATTTCTGGTTGAAAATACTTCAGATAAATATCTAAATCCCATTTTCGTTTTTTTTTTTTTAATTTTGATTTTTAAGGGGCGAGATGATGTACGACGCGGCGACTCAACCAACACAGCAATTGCCACTGCTAATTGTACGTGCGACGCGACTGCCTGCATTTACCTCCGGTTACTCGATTAAAAAATATAAAACAAAACAATTATTATTTTTTTTAAAAATAAGTAATGCAACCTAAGTACGGTCACTTCCATGTAGTATTTGTCGGATAACGCTTAAGAACCGGGAGAAATATCTTTTTACCAGCATTGAATCGAAAGTTTAAACTAGTGGCTAACGGGAGAAATATGTTCGGATTTAACGAAACTATGTTTTACGATTTCTTAGAGCCGTCCGTTTATATTAAATATTTGAGTTTGTTGTAGTATGTTTCACTTATTTACACTATTTGACAATAAGAAATGGTAATTTTATTAGTTTAATTTAGACTGTTAATGTAGTATTTCATTACGGTGTTATTTTACTTTTTTGGTTTTCAGTTTTTCGTTTTGAATTTAATTTTTAATATTTATTTACGTGCTACATAAATATCGTGTCCGGGCGCTGATAACGACACTTCTTCTTGCGCCCAGAAAAACAAAGGTCCTGTATTGACCAAACTGTTACTCTTAAACAAATTACAATTCACTGATATAAACTGAACAGGGTTTAATTTTTTTTTATCATTATTATTCTCACAAGTATGAGTTTAATAAACACAGGAGGTCCAGGGAGCAGAGTCCCTGGCTAGAACGGGGAGAGTTGTATTCGCTCACCTTTCCCGTCTAGTACAGATATGTAATTAATACTAAGTGAAATTTCAACTTCCATCAACGGACAATATTTTTTTTTTTGATGGAGCCAATTGTATAAAATATGAATTTTTTTGTTTAATGTAAATGTTTTTTAGAATATGATTTACATTCATTATGACTGACTATAGTGTTTAAATGTCTTTTTAATATAATGTTATATCTGATTGATTTTTTTTGGCAGAATAAATAAGAAAAAACTACTACGTGAAACATTTTAATACATTCTTATACCATCAATTACGTAAATAGGTTAACGACGCATAATTTTTCATAGGAACGTAAATTATTCGTCAAAGTTTAGAATTTGTAATAAATACATAGCTGCGCAAAAGTACCATCTAGAATTCTGAAGTAGTATTGGCAAAGCTAATAGTACAATGGAAGACATAATGTACGCAACAGGACAGACATTTAATATCTCACCGGCTTTTAAGAAGCCATCACCAGCCAAGAAGCGATAAAATGAGCTTTCTAAACTCTCATGGCTTTAGATATAGTGTGCCTCAGGAGGTATTAAACAAATTTAACATCTCCAAATATTAAAATTTAGAATATCAAAATAAATAAAAAGATTCAAGTGAACAAATCCCCTCATCTCGATTCCTTTTGTCCGCCTTGTTTTTTTTTTAATTATAGTTTATTTTTTAAGAACAAGTTGAGATATTTTAATGAAATCTAATTTACATGTACCAAACATCATTTAAAAACAAAATAACAGGAATTATTATTACTATTATATCGATTATTTTTAATTTAATTAGTGAAGGAAGTGAAAACCGGCACAAAACTGTCAGACTGCATAATGTTTACGATCCAGTTCGACAACTTAGGCCATATCTCAGCTGTTTATTGATTGACTTCCATAAATAAGGCGTCTTTTTGTTTCCGATAAAAGTCTTAAGGTTTCATTTAATATATAATTCCATAAAACTAATAATTAAAAAGCTATTGATAATTAAACAAATATAAATGGGTATCATTTTGGAATTTTTAAAGGTAAAATTTACAAACTCATTAATTTATCAAATCTCATTGAAATAGTTTGATTCGTTCTTATGATTTACATTTCATTAAGAAAAATATAAAATTAAAAACAGAGGGAAAATGAAGCGAGATGAGGTATTTATCCAGATGAAATTTTATTTATTTTTATGTCCTAAATCGGTTCCTTAAGTTAGGATAACACATTCTAAGACCCTTAGTATGGACGAGAACCCACTCGTCATACTAAGTGATGGACCCACAGACACTTAGTATGGACGAGAACCCTCATCCCCAACATCAAGCCATGGTTGTCGAGAAGATTTGGTGAGGTTGATCATCACCTATCGCAGTTTTTTACAGGACATGGTTCCTTCAATAACTACCTGCACAAAATAGGCAAGAGAGAAGAACCAATTTGCAACTACTGCAACGAGATAGATGATGCTGAGCACACCTTTTTTGAGTGCAATAGGTGGGACACACTTAGACATAGTAAGGCAGGTATAACTCCGTATAGACAGGTATAACTCCAGAGACAACAATAGACTACATGCTAAGAAGCGAGTCAAACCGGAATAATTTTGCTAGTTTTGTTAGACAAGTTGTTCTACAGAAATACTCCGATGAGAGAAGACAAGGTGTTGGCTAGAATAGGACTGGGTGGACAGCCTTGCTGGTGAGGTCCAGCATGCTGCGGTGTGTTGGCACTGATGAGCCACCAAGGACTCCACGGGTAACAGTCAGGCAAGAGCACACTGAATACTGAAGGGACCCGATACCGCGTCGCGGCGAACTGGGTCTGGCGTGGTGTATTAGTATTGCCCTTTTGGGTCCCCAAGGGGCCAATATTGATAAAGAACTCTCAAAAAGAGCTAACCGGTAGGCCGACCTGCCTTGCCGGTATATAGCCGGTAGGTGGGGAGGCCTATTTGAGTTTAAAGACACTCCCCTGGGCGGCGTAATACCAACAAGTCGGTCCGGCCCAGAGGAGCTGAGAGAAAAAAAAAAAAAAAAAAAAAAAAAAAAAAAGACGCTTAGTATATATATTCTGCGGAAAGACCGATACCCCAAAGCACGTCATGTTCGAATGTAGGCACTGGGAAGGTGAACGGCGCAGATGCGTCAACGTCACCGGACCTATAACAACTGACGCGATAATACAGGTGATATTAAGCAGCAGAGATAAATTTAACACTGTGGTGAGATACGTAACACATGTATTCACAACCTAAAGCAGAGAAGACGGAATGACAAGAGATGAGGGATAACCTCCACAAAACAGCGTCAATGTGTAACATACACTACTGGCGGTTAGGAAGACCACAAGACGTAAAATAAACAGAGAGCGAAGGGTGAAGAACAGCCCTCTGGAGAGCCATCATTCGTCTGCATCTGTGCGGATAGGTGCTGTTGATGAGCCACGGGGACTCTTGACCACGAGGTTGTGCTATGCTTGACTGTTGATCCGGCCTCGGGTGGGGAGATACGGTGAAATAGGTGTTTTAGTCGGTAGGGTACGGGCACACATAGGTTCTGATAACATCTAGCCGAACCTGTACGAGTCCGACACTCAAAATGGTATGGGGGCACGTAAATGGTATTTCTCCGCAACACAAAAAAAAAGAGAAAAAAAAAGAAGACACTTAGTATATAAGTTGCGTCTGCAAATTTATTTGATTTGTTTTTACGTTATTAGATTCCATATACTTACAATTCTTTTGGTTCAATGTTTATTGTACAAATTAAGGAAAAACAAACTTTTTTAAACAAATTAAAAATTAACTTAATTTAAATAGTTAATATTACCAATAATTTAGTAAGAAGGATTTACCGATAGGCTGCCACCTGTTGACCAAAACTTTGTTATTTAACTGTAGCTTACAAATAAATTTAAAAAAATAAGAAATAATTTCATGGGAAATTACCACGTTTGGTAAAATTAAAAAATATTCATATTATATACGTATAAATATGATGTAAGCAAAAAAAAAAAAAATTAGATAATAATTCTTAATTATTTTATGTGATAATTTCGCTACATTTTCATGATGTGTATTTTTACTTCCTTGTACCAAGTGAAGGTGATGATCGCGAAAAATTTCGGTTTTCAGATTTCAACGGAAATATCCAGAGTTTGATCAGTTTCGGCGTGACATCTGTACGTACGTATATATTTATGTATATATGTATCTCGCTTAACTCAAAAACGATTAGCCGTAGAATATTGAAAATTTGGATTTAGGACTGTTGTAACATCTAGTTGTGCACACCTCCCCTTCTGATTGTAATCAAACCACTGACTGAACAAAAAGTATTCAAAAACGCCCAAATTTTGGACTTCTTAACTGCAGTATAAGCCCTCACAGACAGCTTTTCAACGATATATCATAAGTGGTACTATTTTCATCGATTCCAAAATTATAGCCAAATAAAATTTTAATTAATGAAATATTTGGATCTTATGGGAAGGCACATCGGTTCGAATCAGACTTCATCTCCTTTTTTTTAACTTTTTTTTTTAATTTTAATATATTGATTTATTAATATAACCTCTCATTGTAAAAAAAAAATTATGATGAATAATAAATCAGTAATAACAAAAAAAAGAAACGATGAAAAATTATCAGAAGTTTTAATGAAATAAAATTTTATGAACGTTTCATTTTAAAAAAACGTGTAAATGTAATTTAATAGGCGTACAAGGAAGTCGTGTGTTGTTCACATTAAATTTTTTCGTTTAATTTGAAAATCACCTTTTACGTATAGATGTTAATTAATTTAATTTTTACTTGCCCGTCTAGATAGCGCTAATAGCAGAGATATAGCTCCAGAAGGGAAGGTATTATAACCTGTCGATTCGGGAATATGCAGTTTCCACCGGATCTTTGAGTTTTGACACCTAAAGAACCCGAAAAACCAGATGGAAATTTTTCGGGTGAAAATGTTCGTATGTACTTGTGTATGTTAGATGCCGGCCTATAAATCACCTTATATCCCCAGAACTACTGGACCGATTTTGACCAAACTTGATGAGATTGATTGTATATACGGGGCATTGATACCATTAAATTTTCAATTTAAAAGATCAAGGGGGTGGGGGCTGTAGAGCAAGGTCACCCTCAGTATCTCGAGATTTCGCTTAATTAAGGTCATATTTTTCTTAGGCACATTTATTAATTAAAAATTTACAATAGTTAAAAAACATTTTTGCAAAATCGCACCTCAACCCCAAAAATGCTCTAAACAACTGCAATGTTGTGACGTTACAAGTGAGCGGTAGAATTACATAAATATTATTTAAAGTCTAAAAAAGTAACTCACTTAATGTGGCTGAGTCTCGAACTCGATCGCCTGGTTGACACAGTACCTGGTGAGTTAAGCCTCGCGGCTACACCGGTCTGCCGACCGTACGAGCGAAATCTGTTCTAAGTTGTGAAATTACACTAGTTTAGTTAGTGCCGATGTTCGTTGCTAGTACCGCCACACCCGCGAGAATTAAATACGGTATGGGCGCCCGCTTTAGTTAGGATCATTGAATTAAATACACAGAAAAATAGTATATTTAAATAAAATGTAAAATATTTTAAATTAAGTTGTGTGTGTATGTAAGCCGAGCAGCAGAAACAGTTGTGGTGTCAACTTTTTAAGCAAAATTTTAACTGTCATTCTCTCAAAAAACCGACTGTTGTTTAGAAATTCATAATGATAAAACATTTAGGTAGAAAAGAATTGAATTTGTATTTAGAACTTAACTTACATTTTTTATCCAGTGCGAGGACATTTTTTATCCAGTGTGTGTGTGTGTGTGTGTGTGTGTGTGTGTGTGTGTGTGTGTGTGTGTGTGTGTGTGTGCGTGTGTTATGTGTTCGTGTATGCGCGCTACTTATAATTGAGCTGATGTAGAAGAAAAATTAATGTTTTATAAAAAAAAAAGTTATGCAACATTACTTTAAATTTTGCGCGCAATTTAACAAAATTGTTTCGTGTCTAACCTTTAGTATAGCGTGACTAATAAAAGTGATTGTCTTAACGTTGTAATTTGAGTTATATTATCTTCCAATTATTAATCAACGTAGTTTAGTGTTATACATTTTTATATAAAAAAAAACCCTTAATAGCGTAATAAGTGATAAAGAAACAAAAAAACAAAGAAAATACTAATTTTTACAGTTTCTAATTAACCTGTAAGGTTTGTATAAAAGAGTAATAAAAATTAAAAAAATATTGCAATATTACTGAAATTCAGTTATCAAATAAGTACAATTTAATTGTACCCTTTTAATTAACTGTATTACCTCTGTATTGAAAGGGAATTTAATCATTGAAATTATTTTAATCTTGAATAACTTTTTTTGTTTTAATTAAATTCATTTTTTTCTGAAAATTCCTAAACACTAATTAATTTCAGTTTTTTGTTTCATTTAATTTTAAATTAATATAAAATACCATTATTATCCAAAATAAATTGATTTAGGCTAATTTTATGCTTAATTGAAAAGTTATTGAAGTAATATTCTAAGTAACATTACGTCTAAAATATCGGTTAACAGTTACAATATACAGTGTTCCACCAGGTCAGTACAATGTCTCAGTTGTTAATTCTAAAGCTCAAAATAGGAAAAGATTAGTCATGAAAAACATAGATCCACAGAAGTTTAGTTTTTTTTTGACGTATTAATGTTATCAATATGTAAGTGCTTTCGAATTTATAAATTGATATAAAAAGTCAGATTTTAGAAAATTCAGATAACTCGTTAAGACGGGGATGAACTTTTGAATTCACGACTGGCTTCTTGCTAGTTATGATGTCCTATCTCGGTCCTATATCCCTCCAGTGTATATTAACAGTACCAACACTATTTCAGATACCCTGTGAAAGACACATCTACGAGTTCACGAATTCTAGACTTTTTTTTTTATTATATCGGTACATCCCCGGGCCGGACATCCAATCAAGTATACTCGGCCCGGGGGCATGTTCTTCAACTCAAAGGAGGCCTCCCGGCTAAAACTCCGACACGGCAGGTCGACCCCCCCCCCCCCAGATTGGATCTTCTGTTCTCTGCCTCAAATCCCAAGCGGATGGTAACCAGGCCCGACTCTGTCGTCACCAGAGAGACTGAGTCTCGGTCATTAGCATTGCCTGTGCCACTAACCACGGGAAGGGGAAGAACCAGGCCCGGGTATACAGTTCCCAGCACCCGTCCTCCGCAAGGTCAAGGTCTTTTACCCCACCTACTAGCCCCTGGAGTCCCCAACCGATCATTGTAGGCCATACATCTAAGCAAGCGACCACTCACGGATGGGGCTGTCCACCCTTCGCGCTACTCTGACATCATCTAGAACCTTCTTCTCCGCCCCTCTGCCACCTTGGCGGTGAGGACTTCGGTCGAGAAGGTCTCAAACTTCCTCCAGTTGGCCTCCGACCCTAAAATAAATGTCAAAAGATTCTCTACCTGAAGCCCATTAATCCCGGCCGTTCTTCTCTGATTTTGCCATTCATTACACACAAATATGGTGTGTTCTGCGTCATTCTTCGCGTCGCAATACATGCAACTGGGAGAGGACCTTCTGTGGAATTTGTACAGGTAACTTTCAAAAGCACCGTGCCCCGTAAAACATTGAGTCATGTAATAACAGAGCTCACCGTTTCGCCTGTCAAGCCAAAGGTCAAGATCCGTGACAATTCGTTTGGTCCAGCCTGCTCGGTCTCCTGACCGCCACTTCTCCTTCCACTTTTTACAGATTATATCTGCGGCCTCGGCCCTGTCCACACCGTCAAAACAGAGCGTGAGTTCCAGGTCCGACAGCTCAATCGGAGGTACCCGCCGGGTTGGTCTAATGGTTAACGCGTCTTCCCAAATCAACTGATTTGGAAGTCGAGAGTTACAGCGTTCAAGTCCTAGTAAAGCCAGTTATTTTTACACGGATTTGAATACTAGATCGTGGATACCGGTGTTCTTTGGTGGTCAGGTTTCAATTAACCACACATCTCAGGAACGGTCGAACTGAGAATGTACAAGACTACTCTTCATTTACACTCATACATATCATCCTCATTCATCCTCTGAAGTATTATCTGAACGGTAGTTACCGGAGGCTAAACAGGAAAAAGAAAGAAAGAAAAGCTCAATCGGAGGAACTGACGACAGGACGCAAGTCGCCTCATACGAGATGGTACGATATCCTGCGATGACATCAAGGAGAACGCATTCTGACTTGGATGAGTAATGGATCCTGTATATCCTTCTGTTTATTTATATAAATTCTTAATAGTTTGTTTTATATTTTTACTCCGGGTAAAAAAGTAGTTGGAGAGGAAAAATAAAGAATAAAACGTAATAAGTTTATCAAAAACTAACTACGATTAGATAATTAATAGTATTTTGAGAGAGACAACATGATGTATGTAAAAACGATGTTAAAGATAGAATTTTGTTAGGGATGAAGATGAAGTAAAAGATAAAAAAGTGAAATATTTAACGCGTAGCCGTTGAGAGACAGATTAAAACGGAGTGATACAGACAGAGACTGTTAGAAAAATGTTGGAAAGTCGAGTGTTGGTGTACTGGTGATGAAAGCTTCCCCTTCTCTATCCAATCTTCAATCCTTCAGAATAAGAACAATTTTTATCGTTTGTCTTATAGCAACAAACGTTAAATTTCATAAAAATCGTAAAATGTGTTTGGTCGTAACCGATTGTAGACATACCAAGTATGATTATGCATGTTTACATAAATTCAAAAACAAAATATCGAAATAATAAGTAAAAAGAAGGCCTCTCTTCTCTTAGTCGACTAAAAAAAGGAATTAGGAAAAAAATAGCTGTTAATTGAGAAAAATCTTCTTTTTTTATTTTTCACTTCATTTTTTTTAATTTAATTTTTTTGAGAATAAAGTGAAATTGTACCCTAAAAAATATTAAGATTAATGAGTTTCTTCCTAATAAGCAATTAATATTGTAATTGTAAATACTGCCATTTCTTTCTGTAATCCTTTAATATATTTACCTATATAAATAAATCAGATAACAACGACATTTTTCGTACTGATTCGAATTTAAAATACACAAAAAAGTAATACATTTTCCCAGAATTAAAAAAGTAAGGAAAAATGTAAATTTAAAGGGATCAGCAATTTTATTAAAAAATATGTTTTACATTTTCGTAAATATAAACTTACATACACCACACCCCTACAAAAAAAAACACACACACACACACCCTACATATATAACAAATTCGAATTTTCTAACTTTTCTTTGTTTTATTCAACTTATCTTACACCATTTTTTTTTTCAGAATTAAATTCTCTACAAGCTTTATTTAAAAGTTTTATATGTTTATTACCCATTTAAAAAAGTTATTGTACGTTAAACATAAAAAGCAGGGGTTTTGCCCTTATTTATTGGTTTTCACCTCTGATATCTCAAAAACTACTGCAGATACAATTTTGGGATCTATTTTACACGTTTTGTCATATGAAAAACCCTAACACATCACTAATTCTGTTCCTTAATTAACGTCCTAAAACTTTCAGTACGATTTCATTTCACCTGGGTAGCTCAAATCCGATCGAATCCTTTCACTAACCGTAACTCGGAAACGAAGCGTTTTAGGACATATATATATATATATATATATATATATATATATGAACTTTTTGCATTATTTTTACGAGTAGAGAAGGTTATGACAGTCCCGGATGAACTACGTGAAAATTTTCCATTTTCAAAATTATTTTATTAAATGGATAATAACCAACAAATAATACATAATGCAAACTCACAATTATCACGTACAGCTGAAGGAAACTTAAGACTGTGATAAAATGTCAGGAAAAGTGGTTAACTGCTGCCGATTCTCAGTGTCAAATTCACACCCGACGATTTTTCCATGAAAATATATTCTATTTATTTATCAGCTCAAAATCCGGTATATTTCAGAAATCAAATATCTAAAACGCGTGCGCGGTAATATATACAAACAAAATTAAGTGGTGATAACTGCATCGCATAAATTTCATAGAATTCAAAAATATTACTTGCAAAACATTAATCACATATTTTTCTATAATAAGAGAGTTTTGTAGTATAGCAAATGTAAAACGATTATAAAATGTAGAGTCAAGTTTTTAATTACAAAATTATAATTAATATATTTTGTTGAACAGAATGATAAAACTTAATAATACGTACTCAAATATTTTAAATATTATATTACTCGCTTTCAGATTTAAGGAATTTTTCTTTCTAAGCGGTACAACTATTGATAATAACAGTCGTATTGACTAAAAAGTGTCGATAGTTAGCTTCAAAAGTCCTTCGGAGTTATAGTTCAATTGATTTTAAAATGATATTCTCTGGTAAAATATATTTTTTCAATATTTTTAAAATATTCTTAGGTAAAAATTCTCAGATTCCAGTCCTCCGACTACACTTAAAAAACACTTCCCTCTATTTGGCTAAATCGACTTCCATGTAATTTATATGATTCCAAATGTAAGATTAATTTAATTTATTGTGTTGAGATGGACACGCACAAATAACAGAATTTTTATTTTCCCGTCTAGCGCTATAGCTTTACAAAGAAAAGTATCGTAATCGGTTCAATCTGGGCATATGCGATTTTCACCGGATCTTTACGTTTTGACATCTTTTTTTTTAGACGTGGCGAATCCATTTTACAGACACCGAAGCAGTGTCAGGGTCGTTAACAGGCCTTGCTAGGTTTTAAGAAGAGCATATGTGTACCTGCGCAGTACCGACTAAACCTCCACTCCTGGCTATCCCTCTCGGCATAGCTAATAAGCTATAATTCCATCAGGTAGGAGGAGATAGTCCATATACACATTCGTATACCACCTTCATACATAGTATTCAGCAATAAAAGTACATTTTATAACCTTATTCAAAAAACACATTGATACAGTTAAGTAATATACAATTAAAAAAAAAAAATAATACAACATAATACTGTTAAACAATGGCTGTTACTACCCCCAAAAGGGATATTGTAATATATACATAATTATACAATCACCCTAAAAAAATGCTCAAAATAAACTAGCGGCTAAGAGAAAATACTTCTTTCTTCTTTCTTGTTTAGCCTCCGGTAACTACCATTTAGATAATTCTTCAGAGGATGAATGAGGATGATATGTATGAGTGTAAATGAAGTGTAGTCTTGTACATTCTCAGTTCGACCGTTCCTGAGATGTGTGGTTAATTGAAACCCAACCACCAAAGAACACCGGTATCCACGATCTAGTATTCAAATCCGTGTAAAAATAACTGGCTTTACTAGGACTTGAAACGACTAAGAGGAAATACTGCGTCATCAATACCCCCTCTCTCACTGCAAGGAGCGGTTTTACAGCACTGACGTACAGCTGCTGTAATCGTCTGCTGTTGTGACGTCAAAGATGAGGGGTAAATCAAGTGTAAAAAAGTAACTTGGTGTGGCTGGGTCTGGAATTCCATCGCCCGCCTGGTTGACACGGTACCTGGTGCGTTAGGCCTCGCGGTACAGCAGTCTTCCCTAGTTTAAGCGAAATTTGTTCAATATAAGTTGTGAAATTACATAAAGTCATTTAGCCGACCATCGCCGCTAGTACCGCCACACCCACGCGAACGAGAATTAAATACGGTATGCGCGTGCGCTTTAATTAGAATCATTAAATTAAATAAACAAAAAGATATTATATTTAAATTAAATGAAAAATATTTTTAATTAAGTTGCGTGTATGTACACAACTTTTAGTTTAGTTAAATTGGTGATGAATACGGGGCTTGTACATCACAAACAACCCACAGTTGTTTAGCCGCGTTCCGGGATACTACTGCAACTGTGTTGTCAGCTTTTATACATATTTCATTACATACCCATCCTTTTTTTATTTATTTTCTACCGGTAATAACTAAATAGAAAACCTCGGAAGGTGTCAACCAAACCTAAGAGACTTTAAACGAAATACGCGAGCATCTATGTCATGTCGATCGGTGGCATTTTGCCCGGGTATTAGCTCTTTAGTTACATCCTGCCACGAAGGATTACGGGTAAAAGTTACAAAGAGGTCAGCCCTGCCGTAAGTTCGTACATAAGCGAAAGCGTCTTGAATGTATTCATGCAGATAACGGGGACTGTTCACGATTTATTCTTATCAAAAACTTTATAAGGACAAATTTCCTTTTTCGCTGAACTTTTCTCTTGGTTCACCATGTTATATTATATTTGAAATAAAAAATATATATCTTTACAACGGATTGATATTATTTTATACCTATTTACTCGAAAACATCTTATAGAAAGTAAATTAGTTTGAAAATGTTACTTTTGGAAATTTCAAAATAACGGTAATTAAAATTTTTTATCGCTAAAATTTTCGTAATTTATTAGTTTTATTGAATTACGTTTTAATTACCACGTTTAGCCTTTTATTACGAATAAAATGACACCTGATTTATTCAAAATCGTTTAATAAACTGCAGAAATATGGCTGGAATTGTTGAAGTAATTTGCAAACATTTTTCAGAAAATTATTAGCTGAATAATTTTATATAATCCCGGCATTATGTGATTTGTATTCTTTAGAATAATTTAATTTCCGGGATCGGCTCTATCATATCAGGCCACCGATATGCATTACGGTTGGAATAAGAGTAGTAGTAGTAGTAGTATTCCCTGTTACACGAGATCGATAAATAAATATCTATTAAATTCATTACTGTATTCCCGTAATACAGTAACATTTATTGATATAAAGAATCTTTATTTAATAATAATGTTGAGAAGACATTATTATTACAGTACTCATATACACGGACTCCAGTTAAATATAATTTGCTGCGTATTAAAAATTAAAATAGTTGAGGTAAATGTTGCTGTATAATCGTTAACATGAGATGCATTTCCTACAACGTTTAAATCTACTTATTTATAATACAATTTGCATATAATTTTCACAAAGCAGGTTATATTAACGTGTTTGTAGTTTAACTACTATAACAGTTAGTCGTGAATAATTATCATTTATCATTTTACTTGAAATAATACGACTTTGCGAATTATGCAATTACAGCAAAACGAAATCCTTACGTCAAGTTTAATTTAAAGATATTTTTGTTTACTTTTATTATTCCTTTTCTCTTTCTTTTATTTTTAACAGACTTAAAAAAGAAGGAATTTTTTTTTCTCTTTTATAAAGAAATTCCTTTGATAGTGTTCAATAAAAGTTTTTCCACATAATATCAATAAAAATATTTTTTTAAATCTTTTAAATTTTAAACTCGATTGAAAAGAGCATTACCATTTCCCATCATAAAGGTCGTAAATCTGTGATTTAAAATTTAAAAAAAACCCCACTTTTTGTTTCTTCCCCTAAATTTTAAAACTTTTTTCCCATATTTTTTTTTTTTTTTTTAGTTAGGAAAGAATGAATTACGTAATAAATTAATACTGCTTATTACAAAAGTTGAAATTTTTTTAACAAAATAAAAAAAAATTCCATTTTCATCCCCTTCGCAAAGAATGATTTTATACATTTTAATTTTTTTAGCTATATTTTACTTCAGAAAAGGTGTTAATGGAATTTTTTTACCCGTCCCAGTCCAATGGTATGTGGCAAAAAATATATATATATATATTTTAATTAAAGTCTTTTTTAATTTATTTTAAACTAGCTTTTACCCACGGCTACTCTCGCGGCGAACCTTTAAACGAAATACGCGAACAACTATGTCATGTCGATCAGTGGCTTTTTGCCCGGGCATTACCTGTTTAGTTACATCCTGCCACAAAGGATTACATGTAAAAGTTACAAAGAGATAAGGCCTGCCGTAAGTTCGTATACAAGCGAAAGCGTCTTGAGTGTATTCATGAAGATAACGGAGACTGTTCAGAAAAGTAGAAGGCAAAATAACCATTTTGCCTATGTCGTTAGGTCTAATATTACCGTCTGCGCTAATCGCATCTTGTAGATGAATGTAATTTTCAGCTCGTAATTTCGTCTGCTTTATAGAAATGTAACGAAGGCGTTCGCTCTCTACTTTAATATACATATCTACCAAGAACTGCTGAAAGAGTTGCCTTGACCGCGAAAGGAGATTGAAGTCGTACTCTCGAAGCATCATGTGATACGCATAAAAATCCACGCAGGAAACTTTTTTGGCTGTCTTGTTGTTGGATTAATGACTGGAATATTGAAACGATATCCTGGCTCACCTTTACTGAAAATTAACGCGTACTCCAAAGCATCATATAATTTATGAGTATCGGCTACGCTTTTCAGCGTATTATCATGTACCAGTAACACTATGTCTCGTGGAGAGTGTAGGTCACCGGTAACCAAAACAGCAATTTCATTGATCATCGGCGCATTATAACGCCTCTCATGTTCGCCACGTGGAGTCCGATCAGCATGAATGACCGCTATGTGATTATCTGGAGGCCAGTTTTCTATTCCAGTTTTAAAGGCATTTACCAACAAATTGTGGCTGTGTAACATTCGTTGAATTTTCAGTACTGTATCTCTTTCGACTTCTTCAATATACTGACAACGATGGTTTACTTCATTTTCTTCATCACCCGTAAAATACACCTGCAAAAATTTATGCTGTTCATTATCTGCTGGAAAAATTGATCCGATTTGATGATATATCTGTCCTTGTACAGTAAAAGTTGGTGAAAATCCGGGCTTTCTTATCACTTTATCTACTCCAAAGGATGTCATTTGGAAGCAAGAGTTATACTTTCTGATTTTACTTAAAAATTGCTTCGACTCATCTGTAAAACTTAAATATAGAGTTTTCCAAGGCTCCTCTGGTTCACCAAGTAATGGAAGCGAAACTTTACCACTGGAACAGCACATTCCAACAGTTTCATCTTTCCGTTTCAAAGCATCGCAATGCTGACACTTTCTATTCGTTGAGCCAATACAAATTAAAGAATGCTTATAGTATTCAAGTGAAGGATGATATTGAAATCCAGAATTATTAAATACAGACCAATTGTTACGCATGAAATTTCGACGGCGCGCGATTTGCATTTCTGCATTAACGATTCTTCTCGCCTGCGATTGTTCTGGAGTTTCTCGCAGTCTTATAGCTGCCTGCTGTTCAACGCCACATGGCGTTGAATTTGGTCAAATTTTTTGTCGGACGATCATACCTATCAATATAAATTTGTTTACCCTCCCGAAAAAATATCGTTTTTGTTTTTTACTAAAAAGTGTCCTATGTCCTTCGAAATACCTTTGAGAATATGTGTACGAAGTTTCATGATGTTCGGTTGAGTAGTTTCTGCGTGAAAGCGTAACAAACAAACTAACAAACTCACATTCACATTTATAATATTAATATTTAAATAAAAATAAAAACAAATTAAAAAATCCATTTCGCAATTTACCCATTGCATTTAAAATGCAAAATTCGTATTTTTTTAAAAAATCCATAAGTTGCTTATTTAGAATTTGTGGTTGCATCTTTGTATTTTTTAAACAATTTAAAAAAAATATTTTTTTTAAATATATTATCACCATTTAGGAATTTTTTCGTAAAGATTAATTTAACCAAATGCTTTTCCTTGAGTACTGGAACCCCAAAAATAAAACAATTGTTTTCTTTTTAGCAAACTTTATAACTTTCACGGCAACGCCATTCAAGTTTGAATCCAAAAAATCCATAACATTTGGAATGTATAAAATCCTTTAGGGCCAAAATTGGGAGGGGTGTTACAGAATTCAAGAATTACTGGTCCGGTTAATTTAGTATTGCGCATAACATAAACATTAAAACAAAATATTCCCCCTTATTAATAGTCAATTTAATTATGATCCGAAATGTTCCTGACGTGAAACGTCTTTAAAATCACATCGAAACATTCGAGTACCGGAACAGAAATTTGTAGCGTAACGAAAAGGTGTACATCGTTCTGCCTTAATAACTTCCTAACTATTAGTATCATGCGGTGTCATTTTATAACTTAGATGGTCAGCTCGTCGATACGACTTTGAGTTTGCATCACTGGTGAGCGGTTTGGCGGGGAGGGAGCACAGCGAAGATCGGCCAAAACTGGCGCTCTCGCGCATTTCCATTCAGTGCAGCTCACGACTTAGACGTGACTTCGCGGTGATTCGTGTGCTCGTGTTTAGAGTTTCTCGATATAGATCGATTTAATTAATAATAAGTATATTTTTAAATATTTACGTGTAATAAAAAATTAAAGTAAATATGTAAAAAAGTATAAATAATTATATCCAATATGTCTGCGTCAGCCGCGCAACAGCCAGCAGGAAATATAAATTACGCATATCGTTGGAAAGGGGAAGTTATGGCCCACGCAGCACAAATATTCCAATGTTCGATGCCGAGCGAGCGAGACTGCTGTTTCGGGAGCGTCGCAAGCCGACGACGCGAGTAACTCTAATCGCTTCTTATTATGACTTATGTCATAACCGCAGACCGATGTTGAACTAAATTGTCGTTGAATATTAGTCGAAATAAATATCATGTACCATTTAGTGTCTGTTTTATGTTAAAATTAAATTTGGTACGCAGTCGATTAGTCGTTTTAATTCCAATCCAATACACTAAAAGTTACTTGCTGACATACAGACCGACCAATTTATTTGCAGAGTAGGCCAAATGAAGGAACTAAAATTTTCCACTGGAGACTTTCATTTTTGTTTAAAAAATACGCTGGTGGCTCTCCCATTGGTCGGTCTGTAACGTTTCACGTTAAACCAACGGCCGTGCGTCCCAATACTTTTTCTAAAAGAGAGATATACGTTACAACTGCTTATTTGATTTTCTGATTGCGAAAAAATATTTTAAGTTTATACTATAAGTTTGCTATACTAATATGATAGACAGCCTTAAATGAGGTTATTATAACAGGCATCAACTTCAGACCAATCTTTATAAATTTATGACTGTATGTGGGGTAGAGTGGAGGACGTACCCGGTCTAATCCTAGATTATGTAGCTGGTTTGTATAATACGCAAATTTGTTTAAAGAAATCTGTTATTTTGTTATTTATTTTCATTGTTATAACCAAAAATTAAATAATGTTATTATCTTGTTTATTTAAAGTAATTTTAGTATTTATAATATTAGAAATTATATATTTTATCTGTTTCTTTAATTTTTATCCATTAACAAATCCTATTTCAGAAATTTATTTAACTATTTCTGATTGACACTCCTCATCTGATCTATTTATAAACTGGTAATTAAAAGAAGTAAATTAATAAAAATGAAACAAATATTTAAAGATAACATATTAACATATATATATTTTTTTTCTAAGTTTACCTTGAAAGAATATTAACAACATTAGTAATACATTATAAAGTTGTCAAATTTTCTTTTGTAAAAAAAAACTTACTGAATAAAGAAAGGGCAATGGAACCCCGCAGAAGTTGTACGATTATAGATTTGTATAAATCAAGAGTTAACGGTAATATCGACAACTGTAACACGCTAGGTAATTTCACACGCATGTGATGAATATAAATAATCACATGAAATTAATTTTTTATTAATTATAAGTGACAATAAAGAATACAGATGTTTTTTTTTATTTCACAAAAAAAATTTGTAAAACGGTCAGTTAAAGTTATGATAGGTCAAGTTAGGTTAGGTCTACTTTTTTTGTTTAAATAAAGCAAGCTTTTGTACATACATATATACATATATATATATATGGTTAGTAACAACAGGCTGCATTCCAGTTGTATAGCGAGTGACCGTATACACAAACAATGTTGTCTGGCTTGCTTGGTGTAGCGGAACAACCTTGTACTTAAGATGAGGATATTTTCATCCAGACAACGATTAAAACCGAATTCAATCACGCGTTCTTCCTTTGAAGTTTCTTCGATACTATTTCCAATCTTTGTAAACAATTTTTTTTATTTTCAACTTATTTCTTTTCGTAGATATTTTAGTTTTATAAAACATTTATCATTATATGACAAATACTCGATTAAGATAAATTAATTAAAAATGTTTAGCGAAAAAATATTGGTTTTATTATAGAATAAAAATAACTTTTAATTATAATTTATTGAAGGCAAAGAAAGGAAATATTGTTAGGAAGTATTTATTATGCTTAAACGATAAGATTAAATAAATAACCTTTAGTATACATTCTCGTAACATTCCTTTCTCCTTAATAATTGAAATTTCTTGTTTTCATTAAACAAACTACAATAGAAAATGTAATAAAGGTATGAATTATATACGTCATTTATTTCTTATAATATCATGTATTTACTTAATCATATTATTAAATTTTTTAATCGAGTAAAAACAATTGTTCTCAATTTGATACGTACTCTATTAAAGCTTTACATTCGACCCAAAATAATTTTGTATAAAAGTTACTTAGGTAGTCAGTTTTTCCAGATGAAAAGTTTTTCCCTCATTTTTTTTTAATGCAAAAAGTAAACGGTCAGCTGAGACAATTAGGGCATAGATGGTATCATTCTGTTACCGAGGTCAACTACTACCGAGGTCAAGGACAACTACTATGGGAGGGGAAGATGGAAGAGAAATACTTGTACTATTTAGTGTTAAGTCAGGTTAAAAATATGTATCATTATAACGTACAATGAAAAAACGGACATTCTTTTAACTTGTATCCGTACTAGATAACCGTATCCTTTTCCCCTTGCATCATAAATGATGCGGGAAAATTGAGATAACTACTTCAAACATATACAGTCGAGTACTTGAATTTGTTAATTTCTATTTATCAATAAAAGTTGTTTGTAATAATTTATATACCATTAGATAATTTTCTTTTATAGTAAGCAAGCTCTAGAGGAAAGTCAAATGACGTTATACTTTGAAAATAGCAAATGTATCGAGTAAAATCTTCATATAATACAATTTTCTAGTGAACGATCAATAACAACAAAGATTTTTATAGCTTCATCCGTAAATCGATAATTAAAAACGTAGAGAAAAAATACAATTTAAATTTATTTTATATATTTAAATAAATTGTATTAATGTATATATATATTACATACTAGGAGCTCGCTTCGCTCACCCGACCTGGGTCCCGAGAGTCCAGATCTGCCCAGACAAAGCCGACCACGGGACCTATCCCAAGGAACAGAACTCGCTTCGCTCGCGACACCCGTCTAGTCAGGACCCTCGCAGCATTCGTAACCCTCATAGTTATGAATATAATACTGATATAATTAACATCGGGCAACGATTTTTTTTTTAAATGTTTTCCTCGTTTTATTTTTCGTTTCATCAAACAAATAATGGTTAACAGTCACAAAAATTAAATCTCTTACATTTTTTAATTTTTTTCATTAAATTCGAAGCCTTCACGGCTCCTTTATAGGTTTTCTTCATTCTGATGGTGAAAAATAATTTTATATTTTTCTTAAATTGTTATTTTTTAGTTTTAAAACCAATTTTTTTTTTAATCATCCAAATAATCTCATATATTTTTACTACTAAGAAAACTTTGCATTGAAAAATTTGTTTTTCCTTTCCTCGGTAAAGATATACACGAGTCATTCATTAAGTAAAAAAAAAAAAAAAAAAAATAGTATAATAATTTAAAATAAAATGGTGCCCTGACATGAAATTAAATCCAACTGGTTAATAACTACTTTAATAAATATAATCAACGATTCAAAAAATAACTAAACTTCTTGAGTTTAAAACAAAATTTCATCGAAGACTTCTCATTTCGCAAAGTGGAACCTTATAAAATTTGCTCTCGTATTTTCAAGCAAAATGATTAGAATTGTATAAATTTTGCAGTTCTTTTTTCAGTTGATTCATAGTGTTCTGCCATCAGGGCAGGTCCAGCACGGCTGCTCCTCTCCACCTTGTTCTATCCTTCGCTAACCTCTTCGTTTCAGCGTATTTTTTTCTTTTCCATAATCCTCCACCATTTGAAATCTCTTCCTTTTTATTTTCCTTCCATTCACAAAGCCTTTTATCGCGTCCACTAATAAACACGTTTTTTCTCGTAAGTCCTAGACAGTTCCTTTTCCTACATCCAATCGTATTTAGCATTTTCCTATACTCGCTGATTCTCCATAACATTTCTTCATTTGTTATATGGTCTTACCATCTGACATTTATCGCTCTGCGCCACACCCGCATCTCAAAAACACTAATTTGTTTTCTGTGTGATTTTCTCGTCGTGCATGTTTCAATCACACTCGAAATAAAACATTTCATTAATCTCTTCCTTAACGCCAAGTTTAACTTTCCACACAGCAGTCATACCTTCTTATTAAATTCCTGCTTACTTCTTGATATTCTTGTTTTAATTTTTATTGTGCAAGTCAGATCATCAGTTATAAAGTTTCTAAGTATTGAAATTTCTTCACCTGCTCTACAGCTTCATTTCCTATCTTAATTTCAATTCTCTCCTCTTTTCCACCTAATAACATACATTTTGACTTCTTTTTTTTTTTTATCCTCTTACCCTGATTTTCGCAGGTTTCATTTAAGTCATGGAACAATTCACTTACTTTACACTCCGCCAGTACCGCCATGTACTTCCATTCTATTCTTCTTCCCAGATCTTTACTCCTCTTTTTCGATTCGGACAGCATTTAATGATTCCTTCCAGATATATACTAAACAAGGTTGATGATATGCAGCATCCTGCTTCACTCGCCTTCCAATCCCTATTCTTCTTATTATTTCACTGCTACCCTCACTTTCATTCAAAAACGATATATGTATTCATATGTTATACAGTACACAAACGTGAGTCCAAAGAACACTGATTAAAGTCCAAAGTACAGATCATAAAAAAGCAAAGCAGCATCAAATACTGCTATCAATCGCATAAAAAATAACTAATCACACAAAGAAATAAAGAAACAAATCAAAGAACCGACAAAAGTAAATGGCGAAACGAAATGAAAACGTTTGACGATGCACAACACCCTAGGATAGCTGATTCACCTCAAATCTCGCAGAACTTAAACATCTAATATACGTAGTCGTTTTAGGCGCCTAACGTCCTCGCTGTTATCCAAAAGGTTAACCGCTAGCCAGTTCACATATTTTTCAATCTCATTTTTTGTCTTGTACCGAATCGCCGTATCTCCTCTCGAACGGCTGGTAATCCCAGATAATCGTGTTTTTCGCAATCCACAGCGCTTCGGCTAAATTTATCAATAATATTTTCTGGAAACGTACCCCACATTTGAATTCCGTAGGTACAAATCGGTTTCAGGACCGCTGAGTACAGAATTTCCTTGTTAGGTAATGATAGTTGCGACCCTGCACCCAGCAACCAGTACACCTTCTTCCTGAACTTAATGCTAAGCTTCGTCCTTTTCTTCCTGACATTGATGCTCTCCGTCAGACGGCGATCCAGATGCAGTCCTAGGTGTCGCACGTTGTTAGTGCGAGGGTTGAAAGCGTCATTAAGTTGAACTGGCGGGCAGTCACCCCTCCTCATCGCAAAACTTAACATGCGTAGACTTAGCCGGATTAACCTTTATCTTCCATCTAGTTAGCCACTCACTCATTAATTAGATCCAACACAGATTCCTATCGTAACCTCTGCTAAACTACAAAGTGTATTGGATTTAATTTAAACCAATATTATTTTAAGTTAGTTATTCACACTTTAACACTTTATTCGTTAAACAAAAAAAAAAAAAAAATGTTTACACGTTAACCTTTAAAAGCTAGCAGAGAATTAATACTTTTTAATTTATTTTTTTTTTGACTTCAGTCATTTGACTGGTTTGATGCAGCTCTCCAAGATTCCCTATCTAGTGCTAGTCGTTTCATTTCAGTATACCCTCTACATCCTACATCCCCAACAATTTGTTTTACATACTCCAAACGTGGCCTGCCTACACAATTTTTCCCTTCTATCTGTCCTTCCAATATTAAAGCGACTATTCCAGGATGCCTTAGTATGTGGCCTATAAGTCTGTCTCTTCTTTTAACTATATTTTTCCAAATGCTTCTTTCTTCATCTATTTGCCGCAATACCTCCTCATTTATCACTTTATCCACCCGTCTGATTTTTAACATTCTCCTATAGCACCATATTTCAAAAGCTTCTAATCTTTTCTTCTCAGATACTCCGATTCTCCAAGTTTCACTTCCATATAAAGCGACACTCCAAACATACACTTTCAAAAATCTTTTCCTGAGATTTAAATTAATTTTTGAAGTAAACAAATTATATTTCTTACTGAAGGCTCGTTTAGCTTGTGCTATTCGGCATTTTATATCGCTCCTGCTTCGTCCATCTTTAGTAATTTTACTTTTTAATATGAAAAAAAAAATAATGATTTTGAAGTCATGGAATACTTAATTTTATTTTTAAGTTTTTTTTTTTTTCAAGCAAACGATAAAGAAGAAAAATATTATTTTGTTAAACTTCATAGTATAATGCAATACAACAACTCTAAAACTAAAAAATTGACATTTTATAGAATGTGTAGTATTTATACAGATAAATATTTTTATTTGAATCAAGGATGCCATATATCTTTCTTAACGTGACCTCTTACAAACAGCTATTTGGATGAAAGCCAGCTCTCGGCCAAACTACGAGACCAATGAACGTAAGTTTATCCTTTTCAAGGACATGGTCGACCTACCTAGTTAATAATAAATAAAAATAATTGTCGTATATTAGAATAATCGTTATTAAATTACTTTAAAAACTATTTTAATAAATAAAACGGTATGCAAGTTGTATTGTACCGTTTGTCATTCATACAAAATGTTACGAATCGGGAGGTACGGAGAAACTGATATCGTTATCATCATGACGTAGTGGTCATGTCTACAACTGCATTCTGGGTAACGAGAGAACTCATCTGAATTTCAGCTGTTGTAATTTTTTTCTTTATTCTATTTCCCCGGCATGTGCAGACCACTGCTCAATTATATTTACCCGATTCGCTTTTTATCGAAACCAAAAGGTATTACTCATTAAAGATTAAAAATCTTAAAATTTAAAGTTTAGAAATCAATGACATCAATAGAACGCGTAGATTTGCACCACTACCTGCACGTAAAATAAATTTACGCTATATAATTTTGATAAAATCAAGAAGGACTTCGTTTTAATATTGTTATTGAATAAACGTAAATAATAATTTTAAGTAATGCGGAACTCCTTTCAGAACTCCACTGAAGACCCACCCTGTTCATGTTACAAAATATATTTATAAAATTTCCAGCTATACTAAAAACAAATTTCTTGTTTCGGTTTAAAATTATAGTATAGTATTTTTCTGCCATGTTTCTCAGTAAATTTTCTCAGAATTACATTTATTTGTTTATTAGAAATTTAACGGTGTTATTGTTCGTCAAATCTTTAAAAAAGAAAAACGTATTTTGTGTATTACAATAAATAATTTTCCCAAAAACGATTACAAATTCAATTAACTGGTACCAATTGTATTCACTTTTTCAGATCAAAAAACGTCAAATTTACCCTAAATTTAAATTCCAAGTATTTCAGTATGCCTTTATTTACAGATGGAGCACAAAAAAAAGGGAGAAATTTTTCGCAAGCTATATCTCGAAAACGAAACGATTCCGGATCAACGCTTAAATCAAATTTTTCTTTATTTCCAATTTACTTTATTTCTATACTAAACTAATAATAATTTTTTTTTTTGTCTTCAGTCATTTGACTGGTTTGATGCAGCTCTCCAAGATTCCCTATCTAGTGCTAGTTGTTTCATTTCAGTATACCCTCTACATCCTACATCCCCAACAATTTGTTTTACATACTCCAAACGTGGCCTGCCTACACAATTTTTCCCTTCTATCTGTCCTTCCAATATTAAAGCGACTATTCCAGGATGCCTTAGTATGTGGCCTATAAGTCTGTCTCTTCTTTTAACTATATTTTTCCAAATGCTTCTTTCTTCATCTATTTGCCGCAATACCTCTTCATTTGTCACTTTATCCACCCATCTGATTTTTAACATTCTCCTATAGCACCGCATTTCAAAAGCTTCTAATCTTTTCTTCTCAGATACTCCGATCGTCCAAGTTTCACTTCCATATAAAGCGACGCTCCAAACATACACTTTCAAAAATCTTTTCCTGACATTTAAATTAATTTTTGATGTAAACAAATTATATTTCTTACTGAAGGCTCGTTTAGCTTGTGCTATTCGGCATTTTATATCGCTCCTGCTTCGTCCATCTTTAGTAATTTTACTTAGTAATTTTACTTTTTAATATGAAAAAAAAAATAATAATGATTTTGAAGTGATCATGGAATACTTAATTTTATTTTTAAGTATTTTTTTTTCTCAAGCAAACGATAAAGAAGAAAAATATTATTTTGTTAAACTTCATAATATAATGCAATACAACAACTCTAAAACTAAAAAATTGACATTTTATAGAATGTGTAGTATTTATACAGATAAATATTTTTATTTGAATCAAGGATGCCATATATCTTTCTTAACGTGACCTCTTACAAACAGCTATTTGGATGAAAGCCAGCTCTCGGCCAAACTACGAGACCAATGAACGTAAGTTTATCCTTTTCAAGGACATGGTCGACCTACCTAGTTAATAATAAATAAAAATAATTGTCGTATATTAGAATAATCGTTATTAAATTACTTTAAAAACTATTTTAATAAATAAAACGGTATGCAAGTTGTATTGTACCGTTTGTTATTCATACAAAATTTTACGAATCGGGAGGTACGGAGAAACCGATATCGTTATCATCATGACGTAGTGGTCATGTCTACAACTGCATTCTGGGTAACGAAAGAACTCATCTGAATTTCAGCTGTTGTAATTTTTTTCTTTATTCTATTTCCCCGGCATGTGCAGACCACTGCTCAATTATATTTACCCGATTCCCTTTTTATCGAAACCAAAAGGTATTACTCATTAAAGATTATAAATCTTAAAATTTAAAGTTTAGAAATCAATGACATCAATAGAACGCGTAGATTTGCACCGCTACCTGCACGTAAAATAAATTTACGCTATATAATTTTGATAAAATCAAGAAGGAATTCGTTTTAATATTGTTATTGAATAAACCTAAATAATAATTTTAAGTAATGCGAAACTCCTTTCAGAACTCCACTGAAGACCCCACCCTGTTCATGTTTCAAAATATATTTATAAAATTTCCAGCTATACTAAAAACAAATTTCTTGTTTCGGTTTAAAATTATAGTATAGTATTTTTCTGCCATGTTTCTCAGTAAATTTTCTCAGGATTACATTCTTTACAAATTTGTTACAAAATTTTATTTGTTTACTAGAAATTTAACGGCGTTATTGTTCGTCAAATCTTTAAAAAAGAAAAACGTATTTTGTGTTTTAAAATAAATAATTTTCCCAAAAACGATTACAAATTCAATTAACTGGTACCAATTGTATTCACTTTTTCAGATCAAAAAACTTCAAATTTACCCTAAATTTAAATTCCAAGTATTTCAGTATGCCTTTATTTACAGATGGAGCACAAAAAAAAGGGAGAAATTTTTCGCAAGCTATACCTCGAAAACGAAACGATTCCGGATTAACGCTTAAATCAAATTTTTCTTTATTTCCAATTTACTTTATTTCTATACTAAACTAATAATATTTTTTTTTTTTTTGTCTTCAGTCATTTGACTGGTTTGATGCAGCTCTCCAAGATTCCCTATCTAGTGCTAGTAGTTTCATTTCAGTATACCCTCTACACCCTACATCCCTAACAATTTGTTTTACATATTCCAAACGTGGCCTGCCTACACAATTTTTGCCTTCTACCTGTCCTTCCAAAATTAAAGCGACTATTCCAGGATGCCTTAGTATGTGGCCTATAAGTCTGTCTCTTCTTTTAACTATATTTTTCCAAATGCTTCTTTCTTCATCTATTTGCCGCAATACCTCCTAATTTGTCACTTTATCCACCCATCTGATTTTTAACATTCTCCTATAGCACCGCATTTCAAAAGCTTCTAACCTTTTCTTCTCAGATACTCCGATTGTCCAAGTTTCACTTCCATATAAAGCGACACTCCAAACATACACTTTCAAAAATCTTTTCCTGACATTTAAATTAATTTTTGATGTAAACAACTTATATTTCTTACTGAAGGCTCGTTTAGCTTGTGCTATTCGGCATTTTATATCGCTGCTGCTTCGTCCATCTTTAGTAATTCTACTTCCCAAATAACAAAATTCTTCTACCTCCGTAATCTTTTCTCCTCCTATTTTCACATTCAGCGGTCCATCTTTGTTATTTCTACTACATTTCATTACTTTTGTTTTGTTCTTGTTTATTTTCATGCGATAGTTCTTGCGTAGGACTTCATCTTTGCCGTTCATTGTTTCTTCTAAATCCTTTTTATTCTCGGCTAGAATTACTATATCATCAGCAAATCGTAGCATCTTTATCTTTTCACCTTGTACTGTTACTCCGAATCTAAATTGTTCTTTAACATCATTAACTGCTAGTTCCATGTAAAGATTAAAAAGTAACGGAGATAGAGAACATCCTTGTCGGACTCCCTTTCTTATTACGGATTCTTTCTTATGTTCTTCAATTGCTACTGTTGCTGTTTGGTTCCTGTACATGTTAGCAATTGTTCTTCTATCTCTGTATTTGAACCCTAATTTTTTTAAAACGCTGAACATTTTATTCCAGTCTACGTTATCGAATGCCTTTTCTAGGTCTATAAACGCCAAGTATGTTGGTTTGTTTTTCTTTAATCTTCCTTCTACTATTAATCTGAGGCCTAAAATTGCTTCCCTTGTCCCTATACTTTTCCTGAAACCAAATTGGTCTTCTCCTAACACTTCCTCCACTCTCCTCTCAATTCTTCTGTATAGAATTCTAGTTAAGATTTTTGATGCGTGACTAGTTAAACTAATTGTTCTGTATTCTTCACATTTATCTGCCCCTGATTTCTTTGGTATCATTACTATAACACTTTTTTTGAAGTCTGACGGAAATTCCCCTTTTTCATAAATATTACACACCAGTTTGTATAATCTATCAATCGCCTCCTCCCCTGCACTGCGCAGTAATTCTAATAATAAAACGACCAAAATTTGAATGGCTAGACCTACAACTTAATTTTTACTAGTACTATCAAATTTTACAGTTACAAGTCTGTTGAAGTAAAATGCTGAAATGAGGAGTTAATAAGTTGCATTGTTTGAATGTAATACAAACGACATTCTTGTAAATTAACAGCTGATTTACTCAGCTAAATTAATAATAGATGCTTTAAGTATGTATTTCCAGCTGATTTGTTTCATTTACGGTAAGTAACAAATATCAGCTGATATTAACGATGAAAGTTAATTTTTATTTAGAAAATAATATCAGTTGATATAACCGTTGCTGTTAATTATTAGTTACTGTTTACTATTATCAATATTATAGCACTGTTATTGTAAGCATTATGAATGTAAAATGCAATAAAATTGTTCATGCGACGCGTTTTACCTCGATTTATTGTTAACAAGATTTTTCCGTCATTGCAACTTTGAATGCTTATAACTCGATTAAGAAGGCGTTGATAGAAAAACGGGTTTCACCGTTATTTTTCTTGTAAGATTTTAAATCGAAATCATCTGTCATATGTCCATCTTCCTATTTAAAAAAATTAAATTTGATCGATATGACGGATCCAGTATAGGGAACAAACATCAAAAACCCACCGTAAAACAAATTTTATGAAGAACCCCATTTTTTCACGTCTCCATATACTTCTTAGATTTGTAGTATAAAGCTGTTTCTATACTTAAATATCACCCGATAAATATAGCATATAAAACGTTACAAAATTGCTCCAATACGGTAAATCCTAACAAGGAATGTATTTAAATATATAATAAATTATAAAAGTAATTTTAGAATTAAAAATAAGAATTATACTGCATTTATAATTTCAGATCGATTACGAGTAACGAAATTTTTTACGAAATACTTTCTACGAATAATTTCAGAGAGATGAAAGACACTTTGGTCCGAGAGAGAGAGAGAGAGAGAGAGAGTCCCTCTAATTAGTGTCTAAAGCTAACTTATTAATTTAATTTAACAAAATTTACTAATCTCATTATATTAATTAATATTTATGAGTAAGATTTTTATAAAAATGAGTCTCATAAAATAGATAAAAACTTTTTTCGATTTCAATTTTTGAAAAAATATAGTTTAATGTGTACTTATAAATTAAGGTTTCTTTCATTTCCATTTAAATTTATAACTAATGTTAATTTAAGTTTAATTTAAACGTAATAAAATTTGCTTTTATTTTATATTTTCGTATTATCCATTCAAATTTAAAGATATGAAGCAATACCTCCAAATTTTCTAATGAATGTAAAACTTTGTGAGAACTTTGAAATTTATTAGAAATTTAATTGAAATTTAAATTAGGCTGCTATTTCTACAACTTGAAAAATATATTTAAACAGATTAAAAGTCTGAAAGTTGATCGGTCACCCATTATTTTATTTAAATAATACTGCATAACGATGTTTAGTTCTTTATTTCCATACCTTGTTTTCTTTATTTAGTTCGATTTATTGTTGTTTATTATAAGGACATCTGACAGGAACGGATTCAAACTGGGTTACGACGAGAATTTTTGACATGTAATGGCGACAAAACGAACCTTAGATGGTTCAAGCGAGTTAAAGAAGACCTAACGGTAGCAAACGGAAACGTGACGGATTTAAAAGACAGAAGGGCGCATAGGAAAAGCGTTTTAGAATTCAAAGGGCTCCAGGAGGAGAAAAAAGGATTGCATTAACCTAAAGTGTTCGGAAGAAAGAAGGGTCCGGCACAAAAAAAGAATAAGAATACTGAAGATCGAAAAATTTAGCCAGAAATTAACTATTCTATGCGGATTTACAGTGAGTGGTTGGTTCTACGGTATCGGAAAAACTTTTAATTTTTTTTTTCTTTAATGTAATTTAATTTAAATTTTCAGGAAATAAGTGTGTTTTATAAATAAATTTCGATGTACTTATACATCCATTTAATTAAATTTTAGAAGAGAATACAAGTTTTGTAGTTTATTTAACAATGATTTACAAATACTACAATTTAAAATAAAAACCGCTAATCACCTCATTAATAACTATCACTTTAGTAATATAAATCGAATTATAATAAACTTCTTTGAATTCAAAAAGAGATAATTTAAACTTGGAATTTTCCAATTTAAATTTACCAGTTAAGAATAATAATTATTAATATTACATTAGATTATTTTACAAACCACATATCTTCTTCATTCGTGTACTGTTAACTCAATATGTGAACAAATAGTGTACGAAAGTCACGTCTTCATAATACGTGATTTAGTATTTAGGTTTTATTTGCTCACTACGTGTAAAAAAAACAAAAACAATTCTGAAAGCATTTTGTTTACATAAGCTAATATTTAAAATAATTTAACGTTGACAGTTGTAACCGTGAATGAATGACAAATGTTATTTATGAATAGTCTTAAGTATTTAGACTATACATAACACTTGTGAATGAATTTTACAGTTGAGTAAATACGTTTATTTAATGAACGAATGAATGACCTAGTTGGCGATGCGATGAAATCTAAGTACCTTGTTTAAAAAACATGTAATTTTAAAAATATTTTTAAAAAAACCAGAGCTACATTTCTTGTAATAAATTTCAGCACCACGATTCCGTATTCCAGGGAGGAGGGTCGAAGGAAGGGAGAATTTAATGCAACTAAAGCGTTTTTTAATTTTTATCAAAAATGGACGGAACGTCCCTTGGACGTCCCGTCCAAGGGAAACACTCCCTTGGAGTGTTTCTTAATGAAAAACTGCAGTTTATGAAGCACCTTCAATACGCTGGGAAGGCCTGTAATGCCTTCTTCGGAATTCGACTTGTGGTCAATCCTGATTGAGGTCTTAATTTTAAGACTATGAGTATCTTGTATAAGGGCGTCTGCGAGATAATTATGTTATATGCGGCGCCTGTTTGGACGGATAGGCTAAAATTTAAAAGCTATCGGGATATTTTGTTACGGGCTCAACGCCTTATATTGCTAACGGGTGGTTACCGTACAATTTCACGGGAGGCGATCTTGGTGACTGCAAACGTGAAACCGACAGACTTGATTGCGTCTGAGGGGCAACAGCGTTATGTTGCTAAGAAGTCAGGTGAATTGACTTCGAAGAAAATATAGGAGATAAAACAACATGGTGTCGCCATGTGGCAGACCAGATGGGATGAGACAGAGTGCGGGCGTTATACGCATGATCTTTTCCCTAATGTTGTTGATTTGCGGAACGCCTCTTGGGTACACCCGAACAAGTATGTGACGCAATTCCTTTCAGGATATGACGCTACAGAAATTCGGCCTGGTGGACTACGGTATGCGTCCGCAATGCGGATTATTGGACGATGCTTATCATGTGATATATGAATGTTCTAGGTATGACTCAATGCGCACGGAGAGATATTATCGGGTTTATCTCCGTGTTAATTGGAAAAGCCGCGCCCAATGGGTGATCGTAGAAAGTTTTGTTGCATATTTGGCAAAAGAAAGGATCGCTGAAGGGGTGTGATGTTCCGTTTGGATTTTCCTTCTTTTTCTTTATGTTTGGTTTTATTGTTATTTTGTTTTATGGTTTGCTACACTGTTGGTGTTTTTGTTTCTGTTTGGTTATAGATTTGCTTGTTTTTTGTTAGTTACACTATTTATTGTTATGTTTTGTTAGTGTTTTTGTGTTGCGTTTTATGATTCCTTATGTGTCGAACTCATTTTTACTTTTCAGGTAGAAATCAGTTTCTTCGTCCTTAAAAAGTCATTCAGTCTTTTTTGAGACTTGGCTAGATTTTTTGTTGTTTGAAGTTTATGTTAGTTAGTAGTATACCATTGTACAGAGGGGGTGGCATGGCGACCAAAACAGTCACATCGAGGATGACTTCCTCGAAGCTGTCGTTTTTTTAATGGATCGGTACATTTCTATATTCGAGGTGTGATCAAAAATACGGTGAATAATTTTTTATTAAAAAAAGTAATAAGGTTACATAGAATTCGATTTAATCTCCTACAAACATTGGCTAGCAATCCACTTATCCCAACGTTGACTCCATGACGGGAGGCATTTCTGGAAGGCGTCTTTTGGAAGGGCTTTCAGCTGGTCGGTCGTGGCCCTCTCAATGTCAGCAACGGTGTCAAAACGTTTTCCTTTAAGCACAGTTTTAATTTTTGGGCAGAGCCAAAAGTAGCATGGTACTAAATCCGGTGAGTATGGCGGATGTGGACAGATAGGAATACTTTTTTCGGCCAAAGACTCGCGAATAAGATGCGAGGTGTGACACGGCGCGTTGTCGTGGTGAAGAAGGAAGTCATTGGTCCATTTTTCTGGTCGCTTTCTTCGTACGTTATTTCGCAAACGTTGCAGTACACCCTTATAAAATTCAGAATTTACAGTTGTTCCCTTTGGAACGAACTCTGATCGCACTATGCCGTCACTATAAAAAAAAACAACGAGCATGACCTTGATGTTGGATTTTGACTGACGTGCCTTTTTACCGCGGGGCGAGGAGATGAACTGGTTTTCCATTGGGAACTTTGCATTTTGGTCTCAGGATCATAGCCATAGACCCAACTTTCATCTCCAGTTACAATTTTGGCCATGAAGTCCGGATCTGCATGAAGACGACCCTTCAACTCCGTACAAATTGACACACGATTTTCAAAATCCATCTTGCGCGACAGACACGATAAACACAACCTCACTCTAGCGGCTGACTGGCAAGCTCGAACGTGTTACAACTTGTACCTGCCTGTCTCAGTTGACACGCTATTGGACAAATTACAGGATATGGATGTAGCGTCGGCAGTTGCCGCTATAAAAATTCATTCACCTTATTTTTTTATCACACCTCGTATATAAACAAATAAAACGGAAAAATAAACAAATGCTGAAGAAAAAAATATTTAAAAAATAAGTTATTTATTGATTAAGATAGTTTAGTTGTAAATATCTAGAATTCAAAAAAATTAAATCTTTTTCAGGAAAACAAGGAACCAAAATTAAACCTACAAAAATATTTTATTCTCTTTTTAGGATCAGTCAATGAGTCACGTCTGTCTTACAATTAAGTCTACGTAAAATGAATGCTTTATTATAAAAAAATCTATACTAAAGCTGGTAGGCTTTCCTTGAAGGGGAAGAATACTTTAACCCTAACCGGCACATAACAACATTGATCTTTTCATTCTACGTCACTGGGGAACGAACGCGACATTTTTGTTTAATGTTGGGAGACTTGCATAGAATTTGAAAGGCTCACCCTACGATATATTACATTACAAGGTGGAATGAATTTCTACACCGTTATTCTAGAAAGTAATATTTTTCATTAACTTATTATTACAAACATTATAGACGTAAACAAGATCAGCAGTAAATTCAACAACAGATACACAACTTCATCAGATATAAAATCTTTAAGTGTGTTGCTAGTCTATTTTTAAAACTTTTATTAAAATCCTTGATCAAAATTTTTAATAAAATATAAAATGTAATAAAATGATTTTATACTATTTTAAACAATCCTCTGCACAAAAATTATTGCAAATAAAGGCAACAAATATCTTTAGTATATTAACAAAATCGAATAAATGAAGAAAAATAATTTTTTTTCTTCATCTTAAAATATACAACAATAACAATAACGCTAGTTATTGAAATGCTGCCGGCTTCTGTGGCGCGAGTGGTAGCGTCTCGGCCTTTCATCCGGAAGTCCCGGGTTCGAATTCCGGTCAGGCATGGCATTTTCACACGCTACAAAAATTGGTCCCGGAGGTTAAAAAAAAAGGTAGTGAAATTTTTTTGTTTATTAGTGGGCGAAAAACGCTTTGGCGTTATCATCGCCCGGAATAAAATTTTATAAAAGGTAACAAATAATAAAAAAAACTGCCTTAAAACTAAAAAAAAAAAATTAAAACAACTAATATCACAGCTGAAAAATTTATTTTTAAAAATATTTAAAATAAATCACAGCCGTAAAATATAAAATTAAAAATAAGTTTAAAAACTAAAAACGTTGTCAAAAAATTTTGTCAATTTCTACTTTGGCTTCAGACTTCTTCTGTACTTTTCTTTCTCTTTCCTTCGTCTTGAAACTGGTTAAAAGCTCATTCCTCAAAGCAGAAGAGGGTCCTCTTTTGTTTAATATATGCTATTTTCTTTGCCCGTTTTGGGCTGTCTTCTCTGGTTGGACGATTTTCAAGTATCTTATTTACAATACGTTCAAACATACTCGCTACCTCAGCAATTATATATTTCGCTTTGAATGGGTTGCAGCCGAAGCAACTTGAACGTACGACATTATTTTCGGCGATCTATTTCTGGCTATTCTCTTCGTTTCGAAATAGCTCACCTTTTGAATTATCTTAACCTTTTGGATTTCTACTTCCTATTTGTAGATCGGACAGTTTCTCGATCTTGCGGGATGATTCCGGTGACAGTAGACGCAGACGTACCTCCTTGTACATTTAGTTCCTCGACGAGATTTCCTCCTCTATGCAGTTCAGCGTCCTTGCACATAACTACCTCCTACGAGGTATTTAGAATGCCGTGCGGTCAAACATCAATGTCTAATAATTTCTTATTCGCTTTCAGCAGCCGTGACGGTTGTAAATCGTTAACGGTTTCCAACCTCCTTTATCGGTCCTCCAGCATCTTTCGTGATGTCTTAGTGTATCGCGAATAGACTAATCTTTCCAAAATCAATTTCATTCTTTTTGATAACCAAATATTTTGGTATCGCTGCGTTAACTTTCGGTAGAAACTTAGTTCGATCCGTCTCTTCAATGTTCGTGAACTCTACACTCTTCTTTCCCTTCTCTTGCGAAGACAAACGATCTCTAAGACGAGGGGTTTTACGCGGACCTTCTGCCACAGTTTATGTTATTATATGATGTTACAACACTTTTCTCTCTCTTCCCAGCAGATATTTTAATAGGCTTTTACCATTTAAATATCGCATAGTACGTAATAACGATTATTTATAATTAATGTGTTAATTTTTTTTCCGTTTATCAAAATAAAAATTCTCTCTTCTATTTTTTTTTAATATTTAAAGTAGTTATTTGGAAAATAGTTAATAATTAAGAGTAACGTTAAGTCCAAACACGCCGAAATTTGGTAAAAAAAAATTAAACAAAGGGTTATTAATTAGATATTTGCAAAGTTATTTTATTGGAATTTTTTTCACGTTTCACATGATCATAAATTAGGCTAAAAAAATTATTAAAGCAAAGGGTTCTTATTATTTAGTTTCCTTTCAATCTTCCGTAAACAGATTTCATTAATGAAATGAAGAGATAAAATTTTCAGAATAATATATAAAGTTAAAACACCACGTATTTTTAAAGTCATTATAAAGCTTGTTACTATGTTTTAAACCCATCGGTAACGACATAACTCGACTAATGTATACGAAACTTCTCTTTTATTTTAACTTAATTATCACGCAAGTTACAAAATTATTAAAATTTTTCAGATATGCGTTTGGCTGTTAAAAGTAAACAAGATCAACAACATACTTCCAAAAGCTACAGAACAAATTAAACTAATGACAAAAACCATGGATTACAGCTCATACTTTTTCGTTGAAAAACGATCAGTAAATTTTATCATTTATAAAAGGGAAAATCAATCGGTGCGTTCAGTGTAAAAGAAAATAATTAAAGAGATTTTAAAGCGACGGACTATGTAAGAGTAAATATTGACAACGTAGCATATAAAATATTTTATAGAAATAAACAGAGCTGGACTGACTGTATGCTCCTGAAATGTATAGTATGCCACCCACGACATGCTTTTATTATTTATTTATATTTAACCACAATGTAAAATACTTAACTTTGGTAGAGCGAGTAGATTATTTAAAATTAAATGTATCTTGTTTGAGATGAACCCCAATTGGAATTACCCCAAAACATTTATAGTTAACAATATTTTTTTTAAATTTGAAAAACCTGGTTAAAAGTTACGGTTAACATCGCTTTGCTCAGCGTATCGCACTGCTATACTTTACAAACTGATAGTCAATTATTTTCATATAAGGAAACATTTTTTATTTCCTTAGATACGCCTAATTAATTAATTTAACGTAAATGTCTTAGGCCAAGTGTATTTAAGTAGTATTTTCTTAGGGTGAGTTCGTGACTATTCGTAAAAATTTTAATTTGGATTCTGTGAATTCCGTTTCTGTTTTTAAGGTTCTGGACATTTTTCGTAACTTTTGTAACAGGTTTGAAAACGAATTTATACAATAAAAAACATTATTATAAATAGTATCAATGTAGATTTACATTCACCGGCTTTAAACTTTAAAAAAGTTTAAATGACAAATTCGTATGAAAAATGATTTAATGAATGAAGGAATAATATAATATTTAATAATAAAGGAAGTATTGTGATCGTTTCGGTTTTCAAATTTCAACGGAAATATCCATTTTGACCATCCCTGAATCAATTTTGACTAGTTTCGGCGTGACGTCTGAATGTACGTATCTCGCATAACTCAAAAACGATTAGCCGTAAGATGTTGAAATTTTAGATTTAGAACTGCTGTAAGATCTAGTTGCGCATCTCTCCTTTTGATCGCAATTGACTGAACCAAAAATGTCTAAAAAAAAGCCCAAAATTCCAAAAAAATTTGGATTTTTGTTTTCTTTTTTCTCTCTTTTTTAACTTAAAAAAAAAAAAGTTTTACAATAAATAATAATTCATAATAACAATAAAAAATACGAAAAAATATCAGAAGTTATTAATGAAATAAAATGTTATGTATTTTTCATTTAAAAAAAATATATATATGTAATTTGATTTGGCGTTCAGAAAAATCATATGGTGTCCGCATCTGATTTTTATTTATAACTAAATAAAACAATTTATCGATGATTCTTTTTTTAAATATTTAACAACTACACGATATTCTTGGATGAATATCCACGAACAAGTTTACTATAAAAATGAACAGGGTATGAATCTCTTACTGAAATAGTTAATTTTACAGATCCATTTGTTAAAAGACTAATTTTTTTTTCTAAAAGAAAGATTGTGTTAAATGAAAGAATATTGGGATGAGACAAAAAGAAGTATAAGTTTGGATAAAGAAAGAAAACACCTAAATAGTAACGTTACAAAAAAAACTCATAACACGCAATTGCATGTATATAATTAAAGCCTGTTGTTATCATTAACAATTAATCTGAAACAAAATTACAGATGAAAGAACGTAATTAGGGTAGGATTATTATTAAATTAGTTAGCATATTTCATATTAAAATACAAAAATCACTTCTATGGACACATAAAATTATATTTCTTTCCCACAACAATTTATAGTACTTTCTCAAAATTATGAAAAATCCTCATTGAAGGTTTTATTTGTAAAAAAAAAATCACAAAACTCATCAAATAAATAATAATAATAATACGGTATTAAAAAAAAAATTAATTACTATGACAAGCACATCATAATCCGCCAATATTTTTTTTATTTGTGAGATGTGTAGGAATCGACTGCTGTGATCATTTAGCCCGAATAGAAATTGGTAACGTATGAAAAATGCAATACCGGGAAAAATTACCGGGATTCGAAGTCAGGACCTCCAGATGAAAAACTGAGACGTTACTACTCGCGCCACGGAGACCGGGAAAAATAATAAAAAATATAATAGACAATGAAAAGGGAAGAATGGAATGAAAAATATAATTATTACATTTTTAAGTGAATACAATTAATTATTAAAGTGAAGATAGAAAATTTTCACAAAAAAAGAGAGATGTTACTCAAAGAAAAAAATAACCAAAGAAAATAAAACAAAATGCAAAGTTGTTTTTAATTTAATCCATAGATTACATTAATAATTTTTTTTTGGATTCATAGGTCACCTTGTCAGAATGGGTAAAAAGTAAACGGTTAACTAACAAATTTTTGTTTCCTTCTATTATAAAGAAAGAGAAATAAACTGGACTAAAAAACATTTACAATTTTAAAATCAAATAGAGACATCTTTAAAACAAAAATTATAAAGCTTCTTTCTAAGAATAAAAGACCAAGAAAGAAAATCCGATAATGAAACGGTCGGAAGAACGCAAACAACAATCTGCGAAAGGAATGAAGAGAGAAAACAACAAAGAAATAATTGAAGGAGGTTGGAACGTAGTCCTAAATTGGTCAAAATAGAAAAGAAAAAATTATTAATAAACCAATACAGAATAATATGTCTAAAATAAAACATCCTTTATTTTAATACAAAATTTAGACGCTATAACAAAAATATTAAACCGGAATGCTTATATGCTACAGAAAGAATGATGGCAGTCAAAGAAGAGAGACTGAAAAAAAATTTTAAAAAGAAAGAAAAATTTTAGGGTCAAAATGTAAAAATAACAAACATATTTTAGGATCAAATGAAGAAATTTACTAGAAATTTAAAAAAAGGCTATAAAAAAAATAAGACCTGACACAAGGCCTTTATAATTTAGCGACCTTTAAAAAGAATGGAAGACAATAGATTAAAAAAAAAAATGTTTAATTAGTTTCTAAATAAAAAAAAAAAAAAAAACTAAATGCCAGCTTCCGTGGCTGAGTAGGTATTGTCCTGGCATTTCGTGCAGAGGTCCCGGATTCGAATCCGGGTCAGACATGGCACCTTTTCATACGCTACGAATTTCCACCGCGTTAATGAATATAACTGTTGATGCCCGCTCTTTAATTAAAAAGAAAACCGATTTCAAGAAATCAAAAAAGATTTAAAAATTAAACAAAAAATTTTGGACCGATGTTCTAGAAATAAAATAAAATTTCAAGAATTTTCAGGAAAAACAACAGAAAAAAGGGAACAACAAAATTTCACGTAAAATGAGACAAGTTAAAGAAAAGAACGGCTAATAGAAAATAAGCAAAATGAAATGTAAACTTGTTTTTAATGCAATCCAAAGATGGATTTATTTTCAGCCATTACTAGAATTAGCTTCAATAAAATTAATGGGAATAAATAAAAGTAACAATAATAAAGCAAAACAAAAATGTTATGAAAAACAAAAAAAGTGTTAGAAAATGAAGGGTAATAACATTTTTTTTTAAACTGAACGTATTTATGCAGATGTTTTTAATGTGGGATAACATTAATGAGTACATAGAAGTTAATAGATTACTTCAGTAATAAATAATGATTTTTTTAAAAGATACTGAATAGCAAAAGCGAATGTAGACGTTGTAAAACATTTATCACCAAGGTTATAAGTAAACATAAGTTGGCAGTCTTTTTTTCAAATTTTTTCTACGATCTAACAAATTATAAAAAATAAAAACAATTATTATTACTACGAGGGTTATTTTTTTTTCAAGGTCCGATCGGTCGCGAAATAAAAACCCGTGCAAAAATCGGATGAACCCATGCGCATATGTGTTGCGCGGCGTCTTTAGTATGGCCTCCAATCACGCCGCGTCACTTCGTTTAGTTTTGAACACGCAGCTAGCACGTAAATAGGTCTACAACAATAGCATCTCCCGCCAAGCGTGAAGTGCCTGCGGTAATTAAATTTTTTCAGGCTGAGGGGTGTAATGCGGCTGAAATTCATCGACGAATAAGTAATGTGTACGGTGAAACTTCAATGAGTGACAGCAAAGTGCGGAAATGGTGCAGGAACTTTAAACCAGGACGTGCAGATGTTCATGATGCAGGCGGTCAGGGAAGGAAGCGAGTATCAAATGATGATCTCATTGAGCGAGTGGATGAGGCGATTCGAGAAAATCGTCGGTTCACAATTTCTGTATTGAGCGATTCGTTTCCTGATATTTCAAGGTGAGCTTTCTACACCGTTGTGAGTGAGAGACTTCAGTACCGCAAACTGTGTGCGAGATTGGTTCCCAAGATGCTGTCCGACCATCACAAAACAATGAGAATGGACTCCGCTCCTAACGTTTCTCCAGCGCTACCTCAATAAAGGAGAAGATTTTTTGAACAAAATTGTCACAGGAGACGAGACACGGGTCCATTTCGAAACTGAAGAAACAAAAGAACAATCCAAACAGTGGATGCATTCTCATTCTCCCAGTAAACCAAAGAAGTTCAAGCGAACCTTCTCCAACAGAAAGAGTGTATGGCTACCGTGTTCTGGGATGGAATGGTGTTCTCGTGATGGAATTCATGGAACGTGGCACGACCATCACTGCAGCCTCATACTGCGTGACTCTTCAACGTCTACGAAGGGCGATTCAGAATAAGCAGAGAGAAATGTTGTCATCAGGCGTTGTCTTTCTCCATGAAAATGCTCGGCCGCACACTGCAGCTGTAACAAAGAAGCTCCTGCACCGTTTTCGTCGGGAAGTGTTTGATCACCCACCATACAGCCCGGACTTGGCTCCATCCGATTTTCACCTCTTTGCTCACATGAAACGCTGGCTAGGAGGACAACATTTTGGCACAAACATCGAGCTGCAGACCGGAGTAGAAACACGGCTGAAAACACAGGCGGCTCCGTTCTATGACGAAGGTATTGGAAAGTTGGTACCACGCTACGACAAATGTCTAAATCGGTGTGGCGACTATGTAGAGAAATAGCGTAACTATGTAAGTACTTGTTACAAATAAAAAAGATTTTATTTTCTCTGTGGTTTTTATTTCGTGACCGATCGGACATTGAAAAAAAAAATAACCGTCGTATTAAAACAATTATAAAAAAAAACAAACAAATTAAATTACAACTTAGATTTCAAATCAAATTTTACTCCTTTTTGCTTCCTTGTACGAAGAAACGGAAGACTTGTAATCACGAAAAATTTCGGTTTTCAGATTTCAACGGAAATATCCATTTTGACCATCCCTGAATCCATTTTGATTAGTTTCGGCGTGACGAAGTATCTCGCATAACTCAAAATGATTCGCCGTAGGATATTGAAATTTTGGATTTGGGACTGTTGTAACATCTAGTTGTGCACCTCCCCTTTTGACTACAGTCGACTGAACCAAATGTGTCCAAAAAGCCCAAAATCCAAACAAATTTGGATTTTGGAGTTAACTGCCGTAATATACCCTCACTGAGAGCTTTTCAACTATAGAAAACAAGTGGTACTTTGTATTCATCGGTTCCAGAGTTATAGCCAAATGAATCTTTAATTAATAAAATATCTTACAAGGGGAAGACCCATCGGTTCGAATCCGACTTCATCTCCTTTTTTTTTATTTAAATATATTGATTTATTAATAATTATTAACCTGCGACTGTAAATATTTTTTTTACAATAAATAATAATTCAATAATAACAAATTTTTTTCTTACTAATGATTAAACCTCAAATAAACGTACCATTTAAAAATTTGAATTATTTAGCAGCTTATAATCTTTATTTATTTATAAATCAAAACGGGAGTATATTGATTTGTTTATACCGATATTTGTTTAAAATTCAACAACCGCTTTACCGATCTAAACAATATTTTTACCAATAAAATTAAAAATCTAAGAAAGATTATAGCTTTAAATCTATTCAAATATTGAGAAAGCGTTAATCGAAAAAGTCATATTTTAGATTTGTAAAAATCGTAGTCATTTTTCGTGCAAAAATCTTTCAGTTAGAAATTCATGTTTTGTAAAAGATGAATAAATATATTCTTCAATTTATGGTTCTATAAATATATGGTTAATATTAATAGATGGTTCTATATTATTTTCAATTTCTTATAAAAAATATTTAACAAAAATTCTATTAATCTAAAAAACCAGTTTATTTTTTTTTTAAAGAAAACTATATACGAATTTTATAAATTAAATTTTTTAAAGTTAACCGAGTTTTCTTTTTAAAAAAATAAACTATAAGAATTTTTGTTAAAAAATTTTATATTTTGCAAAGATTTAAATTTTAACAAGAAATTTAAAGTAATATAAAACCAAACTATTTATTCTTTTGCTAATAAACTTCTTCAAAAAAAAAACCTTTCTTACAAATTCATTTCCAGTTGACTGTAACGAAACGTGAAACTAAAAGAAGAATATGTTGCAAACAAAGAAAAAATAAAAACATTACGAGAAGATGATAGACATAAAGAGGAGAAAATGTCAAAACCAAAGAAAGAACTAAAAGATTAAAAGGAGATAAATATAAAGAGGAAGAAAGCGTTAACACCAAGGAAAGAGTAAAACGATTAAGACAGGATGATGAACATAAAGAGAGAAAAAATTTGAAAATTTAGTAACGTATACACAAATTAAGATCAGAAAAATTAAATCAAATCAAACCGAGATTAAATGATTGGCAAAAAAACCAAATAGACGAAATGATGGTCAACTCCGACTTAGAGAGAATATTATCCGACAATATCAGAATAGTAATGAACTAAAGGATAAGAATTTTTTGCAAATTATTAAAAGATCGGGCATGCATGCCTCAGTGTATATTTAGTTTTTGTGAGGGTTTATTTTTCAGTCACTCTGTAGTTAACTTTAATGTAGATAAGATTAAACGGAAATTCCAGAATAATTAAATAAAATTAAACAGAAATTAAACTAAAAAATCCAGAAATAATACGATTCTAAATTATAATTTTCAATTAATATTAAATAATCAGATGTTTCACCAAATTTATTACATATACACATATGTAATGCCTATTAAATTACGAGTACATTTACACATTTTTAAAAGTATATAAAATTTTATTTCACTAATAACTTCTAATTTTTTTTCATATTTTTTTAAAATTATTATTGAATAATAACTTACTGTAATTTTTTTTACAATCACGGGTTAATAATTATTAATAAATCAATATATAATATTTAAATTAAAAAAAAAAAAGTTAAAAAAATAACTTTAAGACAAAAGCAAAAAAAAAATAAAAGTCTGATTCGAAGCGATGTGCCTTCCGTTGTAAGATCCAAATATATCATTAATAAAAATTTTATTTGGCTATAACTCTGGAAATAATGAAAATAAGCACTACTTATGATAAGAAAAGCTATCAATCAATGAGGGCTTATTACTTCAGTTAAGAAAAAGTTCAAAATCCTAATAGTTTTGGATTTTGGATTATTTTTGGACACTTTTGGTCATGTACATTGGAATCAAAAGGAAAGGTGCACAACTAGATGTTAAAACAGACATAAATCCAAAATTTCAACATCCTATGGCTAATCTTTTTTGAGTTATGCGAGATACATACGTTCATACAGACGTCACACCGAAACTGGTCAAAATAGATATTTCCATTGAAATATGAAAACCGTTATTTTTCACGATCTACTTCCTCTATTTCGAACAAGGAAATAAAAATTAATAATTTTCAAAATTTTACAATTGAAAATTCGCAAATGGCAGCTACTTAAATTCTGTAATTATTAATAGCTTACTAAATATTAGTTTTATCGAATTATGTTAGATAAAATTTTAAGGTTTTTATTGTTAACAATATTGCACCTCATTTGTTTAAATCGGTTGATAAACATTAACTGAAATGGCTGATTAACAAACTGAAATTATCAAAATCGATCGTAAAAATTATGCAAACTGTCAATTTTGTGCATGTTTTCAGTTATTGATGATACAAATTATTATTTATTCAATTAATGCCTGTTTTTACTTTATTCACTAATCACATAAAAATTTTAGTGACCGTCATTTTGGAATGTCCATAGGTAAATCTTTCAAACTTTATAGATGTTGTTGGATACATATACATGTAACATCAAATTTCATTAAAATATTTCAACTGTTTTTAAGATATACATTTTTATTGGAAAACAACAAAATGGCGGCTAGATTGAAAATAAAGAGTGAAAGGTATTTATCCACATGAACTCTGTTTGTTTAATTTTATGCCTTGAATCTGCCCGTTAAGTTTGGCCAAGAAATCTATATATTTAGTTATATATGTTCACAGTACCATGGCTCGCCGGTACAATATTTGTACACTCCTTCGAACAATAAATACAAAAAAAAATGTATCGTTTAAAAGAACATTCCAAACGTGATTATGAGAAAGCCTTCACAATAACATAATTTTTTTTTTTTTTTCTAACGACTTATGATAAGAATGACAGTATTTCATATTTTATACGAAACCTATTTGACCTTGAATGTTCATGATCAGTGACGTCAGTTAGTTCATTGTAAGCCCACCTATATAAATTAAGATAATATAAAACACTGCTGCGTTAATAATTTCTAACCTAGCGCAATAGAGGTACAATTAAATATATTCCGAACAATAGAATTTAAGTACTTAATACATTTTACGATTCAATATTTAAATTTTATTTTTTCAGTAATGATAATACGTTAAGATGAATTGTTCTCGACGATTTAATGTGTATATTTGTGTTTGTGTGTGTGTGTGTGTGTGTGTGTGTGTGTGTGTGTGTGTGTGTGTGTGTGTGTGTGTGTCTATGGATTAGTACATAATGCTTAATGCGGACTTTGAAAGTTATATTACACAGCAGAGATATTTTCTTATTTTAGAATAAGTTATAAGTATAATCACGCGCGCGCGCACAAATATTTAAATTGTCATTATAATAAAATTTATTCAAGAAAAATCTTTTGTACATGGTCAGTAGTAATACATCCTGAAAGTTTTTAAAAGCAAATAAATTAGTTCAAAACATTGACCATACTTTCTAATCCTGAGAAAAGAAGGATTTGTGAGTGTGTGTGTGTGTGTGTGTATATATATATATATATATAATTTCCTTCAATGAAACACTACTAAATTTATATTGTAATGCTTAATAACATTTCCACAATAAATACATATAATTATCATAAAAATTTTCAAATACCAATAATAAAATCCATTTACTCTGAAATAAGCAGACCATCGCTGTTTGTTATTTTGTCATAAAAATAAATTGCAATAGATTTACCCAATAAATCCCCCTTGAAATACCCAATAAATGTCATATACTTTGAAAAATACTTCGTACCTTCAGAAAATATCTAACTCAAGAGATTTGTGAAGATATTTGTTTGAATAAATGTAGAAAAATACATGACGTTAATCAAAATGAATTCTTTTTTTTTTTTTTAGTTTTAAAGGACTGTAAAATTAGTCTATATATTTAGAAAGAAAGAGTAACAGATAATTATTTTTACTGATAATAACTGCATTTACATTTCACCACTAATTTAAAAAGAAAATCTTACAATGAATCTATAATACATAAAAGAGGAAGAGTGTTTTTGTTTGTTAGAATAAATTTAAAAAAATTACTCGATCAATCGCAACCAAATTTTTTCCCACGTCTCTTGACATAACTGAAAAGGTCTTTAGATATATTTCATCTCGAAAAATCTCGGGAAAAAAATTATATATAGCGATGGAGATTTGTCGGTTGAAGCAGAAACTACAATGAACTGTGAATCTCTATCACTGTATCAGCTGTGTTCGATCTGAATGATTCGAATGAATAATTTACAAAAAAAAAAACGTTTTTTCTCTTATGATGCTGTCGACCACGGTGGCTTACTGGTAGCGCCTCAGCCATTCGAACAAAAGATCCCGGGTTCGAATCCTGATCAGACAAAATATTTTCCATACGCTACAAAATTTGAGTTCCATATTCCCACGCACAAGCTTATACAGGAAATTAATCACCTGTAAAAGATTATTTAAAAAAAACTGTTTTTCAGTTTGTTTTAAAACACACTTTAAATTCACCTAGAAGAGCATTGAAAAAAAAATGAAACTATTAAAAAGACTAAGAAATTTGAAAGTAACTTAAATTTCAAAAAGTAATAGTTTTAATAGAACTAAATGATTACTCCTAATACAATTTATATGCGATCTACAAATTATTTTATGTTTTTAAATTAAATTAAAAATTTCCATTAACGTTTTTTTTTAGTACAAAAGGCCTAGAAATAAAAAATAATAATAATTTACGATTGAATAGAATTAAAATATATTTGTTAATAAAAAATTTTAAATAATATGTGGAATACAGTGATTATTTTTTGAGGGAGCAAAGCGAGCGAAATGCTGTTCAACACGACCTTTTGGTCACTCCTCGTCTGTTTATTTGTTTAAACCGTTTAATTTTTATTAAGTTTTATAATTAGATTCTTTTCGAATAGACGAAATAACGTACATGCAACAATCTTTCAAACTGACGACTGCTATATTTCTTAGAAGTGAGATTTGATAGAAAGTTAATATTGCCGTTTACTGAGCAAGCGGTCTACCCATCTACTCATGATAAGACCAACCTCCTGATATCAAAACCATTTCTAGGCTGTCTCTCAGCGGCTACGCGTTAAATACATCAAACTTTCATATTTCATTCGATCTTTAAGCATACACTTAGTATTATTTGTATTAATGTACAGCTTCGTTCATTTCTCACTAAGGTTTAACAACGGTTAAATTTATTTTTAATAGTTTTTAAATGTATTGTCTAAAACATATTGAGCCTTAGGAGGCCAAAATTGAGAATACATTTATTATTATTGGAAAATAACAATATGAGACCACATATGTACCAATTTTTTCGATGACCTGCCGTTTTTCCGACAACACCAAAATCCCGTCTCTACAACAGAACTTTTATGGTGTTTTTGTCAAAACATTGTGACACGTGGTATTCACAGGACTCTATTGAAACTAAGTTAACACTATTCAGGGAGTTCTGCAAAGACCGAAACAAGTGAGAATCTGATGGTGCCAGGTCCAGACTATACGGTGGTTACATTAAAAAACTTCCCAGTCAATTACTCTCAATTTCTGACGGGTTGTTAAATATGTATGCGGTCGGCGTTGTCAGCGTGGTTTATTACACACTTTATGTTGACCGATTAAGGCAGTTTCTTTTGAATTGCTGAGTGCAATCGCGCTAACTGTCGGTAGTAAAGGTCTGAGTCTACCGTACTGCCTGGCGGCAGCAGGCATCCTGCTCGTGATGCCCTTCCAGTCTCACCAAACGCACAGCATATCCTGGGCGTCAGTATGGACTTTACCAAACTGTGGAGCTTCTCCTTATTTCGACAACGATCTTTTCCGTACGCTGTTGTCGTACGTTACCGCTTTCCCTCAATCGTCATCAACCGCTTCAGAAATTTCTGAGTCAGATCATGTGGCACCAAACGTCGAGCTTCTTCTTGTAGCCGGTTTTCGCCAAATCGATTAACACTGTGTTTGGTGGCGGGTGTTTAGGTCATTTGGCGAAGTCATGACTGCTTGCATGCCGGTCTTTGTCGAGTTTTGCCAGATTATCATTCACTTTTTCTGTGATCGGTCGCCCACTCGAGCAGCATCTTGGACATTTAAATTTTCAGAACGAAAGCGACTGAACCGTCTTTCGGCTACTGGTTTTGATATATCTTGCACATAAACAGCACAAATTTTTTCACGGGCCTGCGCATCATTTCCGCCTTTAATAAAATTGTAACGTAGCTTTGAGGAAAGTTCACTCGTTTTCACGAGGTTAATACCTTAAGTCTGAGTACAGGATTTCCAATAATTTTTCTACACCTAGTAGCTTCAACTGCCAGTTGTCAAATGTCGTTCGGCCTGACCGACTGTGACTCATTTACCCACTCTCTTTTTTGTTCAGCCTCCGGAATCACAGTAAGTGTTACTTTAGAGGATGAATGAGGGTGATATGTCTGAATATAAATGAAGTGCAGTCTTGTACAATCTCAGGTCGACCATTCCTGACATGTGTGGTTAATTGGAATCCAACCGCCAAAGAACACAGGTATCGACAATCTAGAATTCAAATCCGTATAAAAGTAACTAACTGCCTTTACTAGGGTTTTAACCTTAGAACCCTTGATTTTGAAATCGGATGATTTGCGATGACGAGTTTAACCGGTGGATGAAACCGGTGGGTGACTCATATACCGGTTTCGGATGCTAACGCTAACTCGTGCGCAAAGTTCTCACTATTTTTAGACTTCCTATTATATATGTGTTGTAACGGAAGTAATTTTCCGACAGTCATCATCGAGTGATGTCCAGTCCTCCTGATAAACAAAACTTACGATGTTACTAACACTTTAATATTGTTTTTGTCACCGGTTAAACTTCCATAATCAATTAAGAAGAGAAACTTGTTTTTAATGTTGTTTTAATTTTTACTTTATCAATTCAATTTCGTTGAATATTTAATTACGGTAAATTCTGTATAAACTGTGAAAAACCATTTCTTCACAGAAATATTAATAGAATCTGTATGAAGTCAGTTGAAAGAAAAAGAAAAAGCTATCATGTTTAGTCGCTACGCTAAAAGACAAAGAACGAATAATAATAACGTTACTATGGTAACTGAGAATATATTCGTTCATAAATCCCTCGACCCGGTATTATGCATCTTTTGAACAAACCTCGTCAAAGTTTACGATAGAAGACTGAAGAGCGGTCGTTATCTTCATTTTATTTCTTTTTTTTAGCATTACATTGAAATCTTGGCATTTATAACTTTAATATAAAATAAATTATACATATACATATTAGTACAATGAGTATAATCACCTTTCTTGGAATGCGGAAATGATAATTAGATTATCTACAAAAAAAGAGAAGATATATTTATTAAAAAAGAAAAGATACAAAATTTATAAAATAAATCATCAATAAAATAAAAGATTTAGATTAATTTCATCATAAATAATCAGGTTAATATCCCTTTAAATAATCTAGTTAAATGCATCAGGAAATAAATTCTACGACGTAAAAAAAAATGCTTAGTGTTAAACTAAGTGCCAGAAAGATATTTTTGCCAAGTATACTAGTTGTAAGAGAGGGAAAGGTTTAATAAGCGAGAGAGAAACGTTTACTGAGAAGGCGCCAAACGTAACGCTTCATTTCATCCTCTCAGTCATACTATACTATCATTCTCTTTAACCGACACATATATATATATATATATGTCGGTTATATACATATATATGTCGGTATATATACATATATATATATATATATATATATATATATATATACACACTCTGATTATTTAAATACTTTTACCTACGTAGCTTAGATGTTAAATTAAAAGTACAAACAAGCAGCACCACAATTTAAATCCGCCTTTGGCTAGGTTACACATGGGATGGATGTTGAGGTAAATTTTGCCTGTTGAGCGAATCTTAAAAACATCTGACTCACAAAAGTATACTTAAGGTCGTTGTACTGTGTATGTTACAGTATACTTAGTAATATACTGTATTAAATATTTTCTTCGGGGTATGAAATAATAAATAAAAATAAATTCTAACGTAGGAATATGATATAAATACCACGATAATTATTATAAAAATGCATTTTGGTAAATAAACGTACAACCTAAACAAATAATAACAATAAAGTTGCAAACCAAACAAACATTAAATTGGATAGACTATGATTATAACTGTAAATATAGTTTATTCGAAGAAAAAAAATAAATATATATTACAAAAAAAGAGAGGAAATATAAATAAAATTGTACATTATTGATATAAAATGGCGCTACAATTAACTACATTCGTAAAAATTGTTCATAATAATTATTTAAAAAATAACATAACTATGGCGATTAACGCGATATAAAATTAGGTGTGTCCGCGGACAAAATGGGACGAAATTCCAATAAAAACGTCATAACTTTCTACTTTTTATTTTCTACATTTTTTCTACCTTTATTATTCTTTTTTTTACTCTTCGTTTTTTATTTTTTTCAGTAGAAAATTAATTTTTTCATTAGAATTTATACTTTTATTACTTTCCCGTCTAGGTAGCGCTATAACTCCTAACTTAACTATATTAAGATCCGGAAGTTTTTCCGGATCTTAATATTTAAGAAACCCAAAAAACCGAATGGAAATTTTCCGGTTGTTAATGTTGATATGTACGTGTGTATGTTCGATGTTGACTTCATAATCACTTTACATCTCTATAACTACTGGACCGATTTTGACAAACTTGGTGAGATTACTTCTATATATGGTGCTTTGATGCCATTAAATTTTCAACTTAAAAAGTCAAGGGGTAAGGCTATAGAGCAAGGTGGAGATATATACAGCAGACACATTTGTTAACAATTAAAAAATAACAATATCTGCAAAAAAATGTTTTTTGCAAAATCGCACCCCCACCCAGAAAATATTTTCTAAATTACTACTACGTAGTGACGTCACAGGTGAGCGGTAGAATTAAATAAATGGATAATATTCGGTACCTAGTGCGTTAAGCCTCGCGTCTACACCAGTATTCCGATCGTACAAGCGAAATTTGTTCTATTAAGTTGTAAAATTACATTCGTTCTTTAGTGCCGACCGTCGCCGCTAGTACCGCCACACCAAAGCGAATTAAATACGGTATGCGCGCGCGCTTTAATTAGAATCATAGAATTAAAAAACGAAAAAGTATTATATTTTTATAAAATGATAACTATTTTAAATTAAGTTATGTGTGTCTATGCCGTCCGTGCATCAGAAACAACCCACAGTTATAGGACTTTATAACTAACAACAGCTCTGTTATCAGGTTTTTTTTATTTATTAATTTGCAATTCCGAAGTGTACTAAATTTAAATCAAGATTGAAATGTAAATAACGTACCGACTTCCGCTACTTCTTATAAATATTGCCAATAAAAATTAAAATAATAAAACTTATTAATTATTATTATTATTATTAGCTAAATTCTAAAGTCTTTATAATTCATCCCGAAGCGTAAGCTTAGCTGTATGGTTATTGATTTTTAGCAAGCGACCGAAATTAAATGCAGGTTTCAATAATAACCCGTTCAAAGTTTTTACCCGGAATAATGCTGTATACGTGAAATCAACTTGGAATTCATTTTAGTCTACATCAACAACAGCTTTATCTAATGTTACGCCTTGAGACCTGCGAATATTATCAGCATAACCGATCACTATAGGGAATTGGTTGCGAGTACATGAAATCCCTCGTCGTTTAAACGGTGTTACCATTGCTAGTATAGGAATGAATTTCCATAAACAGTCGTTTTAGTATATTTCTCAAAACGTACAAGGAAGCAAAATGGCAGAATGTGTATAATCATTACACACCGCACATTCAATAAATGGATCGTAAATGATACGTCATGATTCCGACTGATCCGTTAGCAAGATTTCGCCGTAAAATTATTCGAGCTCCTTTACAAAAAAAAATTAAATTAGCAAATAATCCTTGAGCTTCATCGTTCGATGCTGCAGTAACCTCTGAACAATTATAAACGCCTTAATCAATGCTGTCAGTTATTTTATAATTAAATTTGTCGATATCAGCATTTTTAAATATAACACAGGTATTAAAGCGTTTTTTGAAAGAAAACTTATCTGAATATTCACGATACTTTTTCCGAAATTATAAAGCTGTGGTGCCCATTCTTTAACCGAGCTTGAGCCAATTAAGAACTTAAAAGTTTTTGGTAAGTCACATACATATTTTGCTTTTAATATTTCAATTTAAAACGAATATAATGCGCAAAAAAATTGCAAATAAGTTAAAGAAAATGCGTTATTTATTAAGAATTCAAATACAAATTAAATAAAAGAAAAGCATATTTTAATGCGAAACCAGACACTACATTTCTTCTGCCAGCTGTACTTTCTTCTTGTACTCTGGTACATACGATGTTGTACCTAAATTCGTGCGGTCATTCAGATGTTCATTAATTATCCTGGATCTGAAAGCAAGTTTATTGCTGAAAAACCACTTTCGCAAAAGTAAGACGATCCAAAGCAGGAGTGTAACCTTTGGAAAGTTTCTTTCAATAGTGGATATTTTTTCTTTACAGTATCCAAAAATCCGTTTGTGATATTTTTGTTTTTAATTATAAATCACATTGAAAATCTATTATTTCTGTTTCTAAATTAGTAGCATTTTTATTTATCATATTTGCAACTTGTTGCGATATTTTAGAAATATTAGTAACAACAAATGGATTTAAAGTGAATGAAGTAATTGGCTGAATTTTCTGAAAATCAGAAAATCTAATTTCGAAATTATTTTTAAATAAAAAAAAATATTTAAAAATTAAATAAAAAATAAGAGATTCAGAATATTTATCTGTTTCGATTTTCTTATTTTTATTAACGTAATACTCCAAATTTGTAAAGCAATCAAACTTACAATCCTTTATTTGAGCCATCCACAAATTTATTTTTTTTTTAATGCATTGATACTTCATATTAATTCAATAATAGTTTTTTTCTTTTTCCTGAACTTCAAGATGAGTATATGCATTTTATTTGTTGTCTGTAAATCAGATAACCAGCTACGATCACTAAGTTTTACATAATTTTCGTTTTTAGATACTACAAACTGTTATCTCTGGAATAAGCTTTAAAAATCGTTGCAGGACTTTTCCGTTCTGAGCCATCTAATTTCGGAATATTACATTAAAGTTCCATACTCAGCATCGAGTTCATCGCTCATTTTTTAAAAATAATCTACTGTGAAGCACATCAACTGGTTAAAGTGTTTGAAAACAAATCAAAACGTGTGCGGTGTTAAATTGATGTTGAAAGAGGTCATTTTCAACACCTTTTATAAACTATTCCTCCAAATGTAGTAGCCGTTTCTATAAAATAATGAGATAAAAATACCGGGCAATAATTAACGTAGTTTTTCCATTACAATCCCATAATTCCATTGCACAGCAACTTTCTGAACGTACAGCGCTACTTTGCTACAGTAGCGATAGAGCTATACTCGGAAAAGTAAAAATTATTCATCAATGTACCACTAATAACATACGTAAAGATATTCAGAACCGATGTATTTTGGACTAGATACAAGTTTACTGCCTAGAGAAAATCTCAAATTATTCCACTATATGGGATTATTTATCTCATTTTGCAGTATCTCGGTAGAAAAATCTTAACGTTGAATCCTTTCCTGATAATATTCGGTTACTTTTGAATAGCTGAATCCATTCTAAGGATGCGACGGACCTTCAAAATAATTGTATCCCTATCTCTTGTGATGTGTGATATCTAGTGATGGTTAAGTATGGGAATCTGTTTTGTGAAGTAATGTAAAAATAAATTCAATATTGATGGAAGATGAGATGTTTATCGGGTAAAAGCAAGCCTTCTAATCTTTCTTAATAAAATTGAAAAAAGAGAAAGAAAATATCAATGTAACAATAGTAAAAGGCTTACGTTATAAAATAATAGGGGGGTTTCCCTCTGTTGTTAAAGAGGGGTTTCTAGTAAGAAGTTTACTAGAAAACTCCTTTTGGGTTTTCTAGAAGGGATAGAATTTCATTCTATAACATCTGAAAGTATTCGAAGAATGAAAATTTTATTTTGTTTTTTCGCTTCTCTATAGTTAAGTTGTAGGATATGATTTTTAATTGGTTAAGTAATTTAACGGTTATTAACGACGACTGTGGTAATTACGCGCCTGCATATCTCAGTTACAATCTCAGTAGCAGCTGGAAAAATAAGCTCTTCGCCATTGATGTGAGGCTTTTTTACATCTAGTTATTTTATATAAAACTTTGTAAGAGACAATTAAAGCTTTTTCATTCACAAACAAAGTTGTTTTTAAATAATGTTTGTTTTTCATATGATTTTAATTTTAATTCGAAAAATTCTCGGGGTTTGTTAACGTACTCGCTATGAAGCGTTTCCAAATGTTGATTAAGTTTATTAGATTTAATGCTGTCAGCTGCCAAAAATTTTGAGCAAATGACCCACAGGCGCCTTTCGTCTTCATTTACTTCAGTACTGGTAAACCCAAAATTTAGGTATTCTTGAGAATATTTTCTTGATTTTATTTTTGGAACCACGCTCGTCTGTGCATGCACTTGATGCTTCACTATCGTCTAACGTTCGCTTACGCCCGCTTAAAAATTTATCCATGATTCTGTTTAAATCTACTGTTCTGAGATTTTAATACCGTGAATTACAATTAACACACAAATTGCATCATACGATAGATTTGAAAGATCGACTCGACTGACACTGGCTGGAATTGAATGAGGTGCAGTTTTTATACACGTTTGCTCAGATGTTCAGGCAGACGTTCCAGAATGTTCGAGACATATCTGTTCTTATGAAAATAAAATAAATGTAGGAATGTAGGTTGTTTATAGCGTCTTAACGCAACATTGTTATATTTATCTGGCCGTCTGTTACTTTTATTTATTAAAACCTTAAATATAATCGAGATAATTACAAGTTTTACCGATTATTTTTTTATCCTTTAATGATTTATTTAATTTTATAAATTAGTTTATAACATTCTATCATATTAAAAACCGGTCGTTCAGTCGATATAGTTGGTAGTTTCTAAATCTGCTGGTCTCAGGTTGGATTCTGGGCAAGAATTTGGCTTTTTTTTTTAAATATCACTAATTTCATCTACCTCATATTCCTCTCTCGTTAAAATACGCGTGCAAGATATTACGAGGTCAATTTGATATTATTATTTAATTAATATTAATATTATTAAAAATTAATATTAATATTTTTTTTATATATTACTTTACAAAATGGATAAACTTTATCGTAATAATTTTAATATTATTATTAAAATTAAAGGCGAATAATTATTATTTTTAATAAAATGTTAAAATTAATATAAAATAATCGACTAACCTTAACTTAGTTATATCGAATGTCTATGTAAGAAATAGGGCTATTAAGATTGTTACTGCATAACAATAATGATCGTTTAAGTTGAGGGTTGTATTTGAGTTGTATCATCGCTTGATACATACTGTCCGACGGTAGCCAATCAGAGGCGAAGGAAGACAGACACCTGCGTTTGTTACTCCCCCCTCTGCTCCTCACTCCATCTACGCATTAGTCACAGACTGACAAATCTTTTCACTTGACGCGTCACTCAGCTACTACAAAAAATTAAATAAAAAAAAGAATTACCTCTAAAATTCCTTGACGCGTCACTCAGCTACTACAAAAAATTAAATAAAAAAAAGAATTACCTCTAAAATTCCTCTTTGTAAATTAGTCCTCTATCAGCGTATGACCGATACTATTTTATAAATTATCATATTTACCATCGGCTTATATATTTTTTTTTATTAATTAAAATATTTATTACTATAAAAAAAAATATTTTATTACATTTATTTATCATAATACATTTCGTTTTCATTTTATACATTTCTTTTCGCATTCTCAATTTTTTGAAATATAGCGTAAATACATTTTATATATATATATATATAATCATATATATATATATATATATATATATGTTTAATACATATTAAAAATTAAAAAAAAAATTATACTCAATATAAATAGGAATATAAGATTGTCACCACGCTATCGTTAATCTTCAATAACACGCTCTTCAATAATCCTATGTAATAATAATTATCCTCACATTAAAGAGCAATTTATTTATTTAGCGTATGGTACCGAGGGACAAAACCAATTACAGTCAAAAATTACAAACATTTAACAAATTAATATAAGCTACTGATCTGGAGTCGCCATCAGGAAATTTTCAGAAGTCCCTTCATAAACTGTCCCAGGGCAAACCTCTGTGATGTGTTTAATAGTTTGACGTTAAAAGTTTGCAGTAAGTAGTGTTTTTTACTTTTTAATATTTATATCTCGTTTTCCTTCCGACTTTCCTATTTCCCATGATCCGTTACCGTCAAACGTTTATATTTTCTTCAAAAGAATTTTTGACCAAAATTTAAACTTGTTACTTATACAAATTACATTTTATATCTTTGTTTTTAACTTTATTATACTCAAAATAAATTTCTCTTAGCAATAATTTTACGCTATTCAATAATTCATCAATTCTTCTTTTTTTATAACAAAATAACAATGTCTCTAGCGAATTTTAACATATTTATTATCTCCCTTCGGATAGTTATTTTGCTCTGAAATTTATTCTGATTACGTGCTTATTTCCCTCCTTTCTATAACATCACTTTTGTTTCATAATCTAATCGTTTAAGTGCAGTTACTACTTGTAAATTTTAGAAAGCGTTTACACATAAATACAGACTACGGACTGTCTGTAAGAGTTACTTCTATCCGTACTGTAATAGAGTCAGCACGGCTAATAATACAGTTAGGGGATAATTTACCGTGATTGGACATCGTAGGAAAACCGAAGCATTAACCTTCTGTTTCTTAAGCCCTGATTGAGAGCATTTCAACTTAATTTATAAGCGGTAATTATTTTCATCGGTTCCAAAGTTATAGACAGATAAAATTTTAATTAATGAAATATTTGGATCTTATACGGGGAAGGCACATCGGCGAAAATCCGACTTTATTTCTTTTCTTTTTTTTAAATATATTGATTTATTAATAACTGTTAACTTGTGATTGTAAAAAAAGTTTTACAATAAATAATAATTCAATAAGAAAAATAAAACGTAATAAAAAATATATATAACTTAATAGGGGTACAAGGAAATCATGTGATGTCCACATCAGATTTTTTAATACATATTTTAAGCGCCTAAAAGCATTTTTCATTTTTAGAGTTAGCGATTGAGTATTTTTTCGGAGGAGCTTCCACAAACCGTTATGAAGGCTCTTTGTGGAGTTCCCAAGGACGTTTCTGGAGATTTAAAATAATATACATAATATATACGATTAAACATATATATTTTTTTATTACAATTTTAAAGACAGTTGTTTTTTGTTATTAAAAATTAATATTTTCAAGTACGTATTTTTCCAGCGGAGAGTATTTGTAACTAAAAATAATTAAACTAGTAATTCTATTTTACTTTTAAGTAAATAAAAGCAAAATGTTGAAAACTACCTAACAATTTTTTTTTTTTGTCTTTCAAAAAAAAATGAAAATAAGATAAAAAGAATAGAATAAAGCGTACAAAAAAGTTATATTTTAACTTAAATGTTTTGAAAAAGTAAAATAGTATGATAAGCGTTACAACTGAACCTACCGATTTTAATAAGAAACATGAGACTTTTATTAAAATTTATATTATTCGTTTCTCTATTCCAAAAGAGAAAATCTTTTAAAATACCGAGATTAAATTGAATAATAAGAAATAAAAAAGACAAACAAATCCATCGACCGTATTGAATACGCCGCCAAGAAAAATAAAAAAAAAGAGAAAAAATAACAAGAAATAACTCGTTTTATTTTCTTATGCGTATGATCGGCGTATCGGCTACGGTATCAAATAATTTAAATAACCGATACCGCGATTTATAATTTATTAAAATAATCACGAGAATTTTTATTTACACAGCTCAACGACACGTGGTATTTTAATCGCTAATTCTAATTATTATATTAAAATAATTATGTACCATATAACGCCTTCAATAAATTTTAATTAAATCAAAAACAGATCCTTTGACGTTGAAAAACAAACTGCGAAATAAGTGAATAAAATGAATATTTATAAAACCTACAAATGAGGTCATGCACCCGTCCTTTCAGACGGTCAACTATACGTGGCGCCGTATCACAAATATAATACAATTTAATTTAATAAACTTCACTTTATATAGTCTGTGAGTAAACCTCTTATAAAAAAATAACCCCTTAATAAAAAAATTATTGACAGTATTTTTTTTCTTTTAAACGCTCATAAACGGTGACCGATCGGGTAGCAAGATTCTATAACTTCAATTTTATATTTATTATTTTCACAAAACAATGTTGTTCTTTTAAAAGGAAAAAATAGAAAACTAATCGTGACGCAATCGGATGAATCCGTTAACATAATTATTCTGCCGTGTAAAAAAGTGTGAATTCCTGTTAATAGCATAACGGAAAAAATTTAAATAAATAACAATGAAATCTAATAATAAAAATAGGAACGAAAAAACAAGATGGTAGAGATATATTAAACGTTAAGACATCATAACCAGATAAGCAAACAAATATAGTATTTATTTAGAAAAAATAAAAACTATCTGTTTTTTACTTTTTAGAGAAAAAAAAATTTAGAATAATAATCTTCTTTCAAAATCTTCTATAAATTTTCATATTTCAATTATGGCGCTAAATTAATAGTAAAATAGCATCATCAATCCATTTATTAGTCCTAATTTAACGTCGACTTAAAAAAATTACAATTTAAATCGATCTTCCAAAACAAGCAACTAGTAGACACCCTTTACATTAATCGATTTTGAGCAATAAACTGATGAATATTTACAAAATTACCGCTTTAAGATTTAAAAAAAAAACTGACAACACAGTTGTAGAACTTTACCGTCACGCGGCTTTTTTTTATGCACGGCGTGCACACACATACTTATACAACGCATAGCGGCTTGCTATGTAAACTCGCGCATACGAAGATTCCCTGTCACTATGTCGAACTGATATGGTCTTATTTGCCACACCGACAATTTGTTGTACGCGTAGGGGGAACAAACTCCTCCACCAGAGACATAGTCGCTGGAATCCCCCAAGGAGCGGCGCTTTCGCCAACGATATGTCGCTGTCGGACGGAGTAAAAACAGCTCCACACGCAGACGACACGGTATATTATTATGAATCCAGAAGTTTACTACCGATGGAGAGACCTCAAAGGCGATCGGATGTAGTAGAGCCGTGGCTCGATATGTGTAGAATCAAGGTCACCGGTGAAAAATCGGTGGCCGTGATGTTCACACACTAGACAAGTGCTCCAGCCAGGCAGCTGAAAATCTCAGGAGAGAAAATCCCCTTCGGGTAAACGGTCAAGTACCTGGGAGTAGTCCTAGATAAACGGCTTACCTTAGGAGAACGTGTAAAATATGCGACTCAAAGAGCAAAAACCGTCAGGGTCTCACTATACCCGCTACTGAACAGTGCCAGCCCGTATTCACTGGCGACCAAACTGCTCATTTTTCGCCTATACGTTCTGCCGATTCTAACATATACTTACTCGGCACGGGGAGCTTTGTTGAACTCCACGCTTCAAAAGAAATTAGAAGCCGTCCAAAACATAGTGTTGCGGACGATATTTGGAGCACGGTAGTTCATCAGATACGCAACTCTTCGCCACGATGCAGGACTACAGACCGTATCCGTGGTGGGGATGGCGCAGACGTGCAGACTGTTCGGGAAAGCGGCAGTGTCCGAACACGGCCGCTCACGATCTTCGGGACATCTGTCGAGGGGACCCTACTCCTCACGGTGTAAGAAAACGGCCTTAGGCCGTATTAAACGAACCACCATGAAGAGGCGGTACGGGGGTCGAAAAATTACAAACCAGGGTTAGGAGCTTCTATATCGAGTAACCTATAAATGTAAACCGCGCGATAATTCTGGCCGCGAAATTTTCCGTTTTCACAATTAAATATTGTTAAAACTATAAAAACCTAGAAAACACCCTACACCGTCCCACGAAGAGACCACAATTTAATTCAATCAGTACATATACCCCCCCCCCCCCGAATATACGGAGATAAATTTGTAAAATGTATATAAGCGACAAAAAAAGTTTTGTTAATTTACAATTATATTTCAATAATCAAAAACTTCACTATTTCGTTACTTTGTATAGTAAATGTTTGATTGAAAATCTGTTTGATATTTTATAAATACTTATATTAGAAATTTCAATATACGATGTTAGCTTTTCAAATCTAAATTAACTTAGTAATTAAACTCCATAATTTGATTGAAGTATAACTAAATAGTATAAAACAAGTTTTTAAAAATTTTTGTAATATTATTTAGAATAATTCTGAAAGAATACACAAATTAATATACCTAAAAAATTGTACTAACAAGTGATAAATATTAAAAGTTAAAAACACAACCAAAAAAAAAGTAGCTGACAAATATTGCCCTTTAATACTGGATAATTAAAGAGCGAGCAGTTTGCAATTTTTTATGTAGTATAATTCAAATTGTAAAATTTTTATAAGTAAAATTCAAATTGTTAATATAATTATATATATATATATATATTTATGTAGCCTATGACACTCCCGGTAACGTAAGGTTCCAACGCCGGATTATACATGTAAATCGATTCAGCCGATGAGCCACTACGGTGGAACAAACATACATAATACATTTCACTCCTTCTTGGGCAATCGCGTAATAAGGTTACTTTCTGAGTATATCAGTTGATTATTGTTCTGGTTAGGTTACATCCTGATTTTGTATTATAGAAGCAAATTAAAAATTTTTCGGTTTCAATTTTTAAATTAGCCTTCAACCGATTAACAAATACTCCGTTTAAATTTTGAAATTCGGGCGATTGCCGAGATATTATAAGAACACCCCATTGCACCTCCTAAAACAGCGCTCCAGAAGCACTCCGTTTGTTTCCAGTTGATGGTAATGATCGGTCTAGCCTCGCACGAGGCGCTCGCATAACCTCACCACTCTAGCTTCACATGCAGTCCACCACGGAAAGCCCAGAATAATTAAACAGACATTTTTTTTTATTTATTTAATATTATTTTATTTTATTTAACGTAAATTTAATCCTATTATTTTTGTAATATTATTCATTCGATTGATTTGAACGGCATAGATGAAGTCCTACGCAAGAACTATCGCATGAAAATAAACAAGAAAAAAACAAAAGTAATGAAATGTAGTAGAAATAACAAAGATGGACCGCTGAATGTGAAAATAGGAGGAGAAAAGATTATGGAGGTAGAAGAATTTTGTTATTTGGAAAGTAGAATTACAAAAGATGGACGAAGCAGGAGGGAGCGATATAAAATGCCGAATAGCACAAGCTAAACGAGCCTTCAGTAAGAAATATAATTTGTTTACATCAAAAATTAATTTAAATGTCAGGAAAAGATTTTGGAAAGTGTATGTTTGGAGTGTCCCTTTATATGGAAGTGAAACTTGGACGATCGGAGTATCTGAGAAGAAAAGATGAGAAGCTTTTGAAATGCGGTGGTATCGGTGAATATTAAAAATCAGACGGGTGGATAAAGTGACAAATGAAGAGGTATTGCGGCAAATAGATGAAGAAAGAAGCGTTTGGAAAAATATAGTTAAAAGAAGAGACAGACTTATAGGCCACTGAAATGAAACGACTAGCACTAGATAGGGAATCTTGGAGAGCTGCATCAAACCAGTCAAATGACTGGTTTGATGCAAAAAAAAAAATGATTTGAATTATTCAGTCAAACTCAACCCGCACATTGATAGAGGCTCACAGTTCATTAACTGCATTAAAATTTGTGCTAACCTCCCGGTAACGCAAGCATTCCAACACGGAGTCGTACATCTAAATTACGTAGTTTAGCCGTTGAGCTGCTACAATAAAACAAACATAAATACAACCTAACTACATTGTACTCCTTTTTGGGCAGTTTTGTAAAAATATTTCGTACAAAAGTCCAAGCGGTTCGAAATATGAACTGTTTTTATTTACGCTTAAAGTTGCTTAGTGCCAGGTAGTTTATTCTGCTATTTTTAATAAACTTGACTAATGTTCTTAATTAAAGATATTAAACAAATAAATTACATGACAACACATATTTATTACATTAATAAATATAATAGCGGTTAAACTCGTCATCGCAAAATCAGTTGAATTTTCGAAGTCGAGATTACTAAGGTTCGAGTCCTTGTAAAGACAAACTGTGAATATCGCTGTTCTTTGTTGGTTGGGTTTCTATTAACCACACAACTCAGGAGTGGTCGGCCTGAGTCTGTTCGAGACTACACTATGACAGATACCTTTACACTTACACGACAAACTGCACACAGATTCCTTGGAATCTCTGCAGAGTACTGTTGTCATCATGTCACTGTGCTATTACTCTGTAACCTGTAACCATGTACGCCTATTAAATTACATACACACATTTTTTTGTAAATGAAAAGTACATAAAATTTTATTTCACTAATAACTTCCGATTTTTTTTTAATCTTTTATTTTTTTAAATTTTATTGTTATTATTGAATTATTATTTATTATAAAAAATATTTTTAAAATCAGAGGTTATAACTATTAATAAATCAATATATTTAAATATGAAAAAAGTTTCAAAAAAAAGGAAATGAGGTCGGATTTGAACCGATGTGCCTTCCCTTTGTACGATCCAAATATTTCAATAATTAAAATTTTATTTGGCTATATCTCTGGAACCAATGAAATAAGCATCACATCATATATCACTGAAAAGCTCTCAATGAGGGCTTATACTGCAGTTAAGAAAAACTCCAAAATCCGAAGTTTATGTATTTCGGGCTTTTTTGGACGTTTTTGGTCAAGTTGACTGCAATCAAAAGAGTAGGTGCACAACTAGATGTTACAACAATACTAAATCCAAAATTTCAAAATTCTACGGCTAATCGTTTTGAGTTACGAGGTACGTACAGACGTCACGCCGAAACTAGTCAAAATGGATACTCGTACAAGGAAATAAAAAAATAAAAATTATATATTTATAGAAATATTTTATTTAAAAAATATTAATTTGTACTTTTTTTTAAGTTCTCTTTCAATAATTTTCTGATGAATCTTGTTCTACTTACGAATATTACAAACAAATTCTTCCTTCAGTATTTACAGTGTTATCATTTCAGCTTCCTTCTGGTCTACCACATTTCTTCTTTCCATTACATAAAAAAAATACAGTCTATTAGTCTTTTAGTCCAAGCCTCACCTTTATATCTTAGATCATGTCCTGACCATCTCAAATAATTTATAAGAATACAATCTCGTGACACTTTTCATTTCTGAAGCTTTTTTTTATATTTCTAAATTTTACTTCCAATATTATCCTTTCCTTTAAGTGTTCTTTTTAAACTTTAAAAAAAGGGTACTTTAAAAAGGGTACTACATCAATTAAATAAAATCCCTTTCAGCACGCCGAAAGGCGGAGGGAGATTTCACCGCTGCTAAGTAGGGGATAAAAAAGATTTCCACCTTAAATTTAAGAAAAACTTCAAATTTACTCATTACGACATTAGTTGCATGTAAAAAAAGTTTCACATGTTTAGCATACGGCAAGCCCCATCTTCTTACAATTCCTGCAACATTTTGGTTATCCCTTGTCATAAGGCTTCGTCATATCAAAAATTATTTCAGATAAAGTTTTGGGTAATGTTTAGGAGACTAACGACTACTTTAAACCGATTCGATACTGTGTCTATTAATGGAGGTAAGATTTTTTGTCTTCGAAACCCCATTTTTTCCACCCCCTGGGCCGATGATTGATGATATCAAAATACTTTACTTAAATAAGTTTTCGGCCCTTATCAAACGAATAGGAGGAACTTTCTACTAAGATAAAATAACGAATTCGATATTTTACTTAATAAGAAAGTTATAGCGCGATATTTTGTTTTTTACAAAAAGCCGCCCCATTTCCACCCACATGGTCCGATTTTGCTCTTTAACGAACTCGACGAGATTTTAGGTGGTTATATTTTATGTATAAATTTGAAAGTGATTGGCGCAAAATTACGGCAGTTATCGTGACCACAAAAAAGTATGTATATATATAAACTTTTGAATTGACGGTGTTTTTGGAGTCTGGGGGATGTGAAACGCGAAGATATGTCGAAATTTTCCGGAAGTCTAATCATGGTACCCATTGCAACAGGTAGGGTAGCTTTCTTATGAAATCTACCTAAATATGCCTTTTTCTATTGATATTACTACCAAGATATGGTTTTACTTTCCCAAATGAATATCAACCAATCTTTGACAGTCAATAATCTTTTTTCTATATTTACTTTCTTTACCGAGGATGGTCGTCAATCCTTCAATTAACGGCCCTGTACTAGCTCTAAAATGGTAGAGGATAGCCAATTTTTACTTGAAAAATCGGATTTCCAACATTTTACCCGCTGGGTGAACGCTTCCGTTTTCGTTTCAGACGCTCAGTTCGTCTGCTTCCGATTTTTTAATGTCTATTCCTTGAATAACATCACGTCCCAATTTTTTTTTAACTTTCTTTAAAAAATAAAATAAAAAAGTGATTGACGAAAACTTTAGAAATATTTCATTGCGAAAATTTATGAGCAAAATCTGACGCTTAGTTCGTTCGCTTACGATTTTTTAATGCCTATTCCTTCAATAATATCACATCCCAAAATTTATAATTATTATTTAGCTTTCTTTAAAAAAGAAAAGAAAAAATTAATTGATCAGAGCGGCAGGGAAAACTTTAGAAATATTTCATTACGATAATTTAGGGGTAAATGTACTGGGAATCGGCTTACTGGAGCGTTGTGCGCATAGTAAAAAAATAAAGAATGTTCAATAAATTCGGAGAAATAATCAAAGCGAAATTGTTTGTAGTTGCTGTTTATTTAACCACATCGTCACTTTTCGCATCGCATCATCGAGCAGCGAATGTAAAAAAAGAATAATCATAAAAGTTTTTACCTTAAGATTTCTTTCATATCTTTATTTCGTAATATATTTTTTCTACTATTTGTACGGCAAACATTGCCCGTGATCGAATAAAATTCTGTGCTACAGGATAAAGGGTTTTCGTTTAGTTTTGTTTTAGTGAAATAACATTACCAAGTAAAATGAGTCAAGAAAATACGGTTTCATATACGGGAAAGATAATTTAACGAGTGGAAACATAATACTGTTGTTACACATAGTATACATGAATAAAGTAAATTATAATATGGCGAAGGAAAAAAAACACCAGAGTATAAACAGTTATCAACTGGTACCTAACGTTATAATACAGAACTAATTAAAGCCTATCTGTTTTATTTTATATTGTTACATACAATATATAACACAAAAAAGCGAAAAATTCAGTATAATATTATGCTTTTTAACCGACAATCTATTCCATCCGTATATATATTTTTTAATGTTTGTTCGCGCTTAACTTTTTTCTTATTAATCCGATTGAAATAAATCTTATTGCAACCGACGCAGCTGCTTCTCACGGTGGTACCACGATGTCGAAAAAGGTTTTTAGGCACAAAAAATCGATCCGAAAATTGACAAAATAATTTTTTCGCCATCCGGCGGGTAGGTAGAGACAGTGGTGGTCTTCTGTATGCCAGGTAATGTAAGTTTCTGCACTAGATATGTAGCACCGTTAATAAAATCATCAAAAAACGAGATATCTCTTTTTAAACCTTTCACACCCGATACATATTATTTATAATGTACAGCATCGGTAGGGACAGTGCGAATCTTATAATTCTATATGTGCATCACATTTCTTGGTCTTTTGCATTCTCTCGCAAAAATTCTTCATAATACTCGCAACTTTGTTGATACATCATTTGGTAATCAACGTCTCGACGCCTTGAGCGAAATGTAGCACATTATTTAATCCTGTACAAGTCTCAATCTTTCTGTCTCGGCGAGTGCTTTTTTATCGTTTGGGCTATTTAATATTTAGCTGGATCTAAATCAGTCAAAGCTAAACCATCTAAGCTTCTGACACGACTTAAAGAAAAATAAACTTGTCTTTTAAAAATACTTTTTTCCCTAAATTTAGTGCAGCTCCATTTAATTTAGAGTGGATATATTCCACACATACAAGCTATTTTTTTTTTTCATTTGAACATGGAATTTCAATTTTTTGACGTTTTGCTGCGTCTATTCTAACGTTTTTCATCTTCTTTTCTATTATCTGCAGCTTCATTTAGACTAACTTTTTTCATGGGAGCAACATTTTTCGGCGACCTGCCCATTATTTTATCTGCGCGTAATCATATACAGAAAATTATGAAATATATATTTAAAAAAAAAAAAAATGAAACAGACAGCAAGATGCGCTAAAACGTAAGAAATAATTTCATACAAATAATTAATTCCTTAGATATTTTTTTGAATCGGCGCCTGTTTCTGAAAATTTAATTTCTATAAATATAAACTTGTTCTATAATACGTAATAATCGCAAACGGAAAACAAATCAAAGCAAATAAATATGAATTCCACCGATGTAATATCGGTCTTGGTTTTTATGAAGTATACGTACATAGTTTTATAGAACAAATTTATATTATATATAGAAATTAATATTGTAGAAGCAGGCACCGATTCAAAAAAGTGTCCAAGAGATTAAATATTTTAACGAAATTATTTCTTATTTTTTAGTGCATTTTTTTTTTAATAATTATTTTTAACTGTTGGTTTAAAATTTAACAGTCAAATTCTTGTACCTTTTTCTTTAATCAGACTATAATATCATAACCAATAAAAGAAGTACGCCGTAAAGTTTTTGAGCTAACGGAACTCAAATTATCTTAATATTTTTCAATAAAAATTGTATTCCATAAATTGTCATTATTGATACAGTACACAACGAATAATTCATGTAGTATTTTTACTTCAGAATTTCGGTAAGGAAATATAAAGAAAATTTATTTTAACGACTGTGTACTTAAATTTATAAACGTCAGCCAGCAACTTTTTATCCATGATTAATAACTGAAAAGTTTACATTAAGCCTTTAACGAGATTTTAATTCAAATCGATTGTAGTACGGGTTACAAAAGAAATCTGTAGTCTAAAAATTATATTTTGCGAGTCGCTTCATAGGAAACTTTTTTTTTTTTTTTTGTCTTCAGTCATTTGACTGGTTTGATGCAGCTCTCCAAGATTCCCTATCTAGTGCTAGTCGTTTCATTTCAGTATACCCTCTACATCCTACATCCCCAACAATTTGTTTTACATACTCCAAACGTGGCCTGCCTACACAATTTTTCCCTTCTACCTGTCCTTCCAATATTAAAGCGACTATTCCAGGATGCCTTAGTATGTGGCCTATAAGTCTGTCCCTTCTTTTAACTATATTTTTCCAAATGCTTCTTTCTTCATCTATTTGCCGCAATACCTCTTCATTTGTCACTTTATCCACCCGTCTGATTTTTAACATTCTCCTATAGCACCGCATTTCAAAAGCTTCTAATCTTTTCTTCTCAGATACTCCGATTGTCCAAGTTTCACTTCCATATAAAGCGACGCTCCAAACATACACTTTCAAAAATCTTTTCCTGACATTTAAATTAATTTTTGATGTAAACAAATTATATTTCTTACTGAAGGCTCGTTTACCTTGTGCTATTCGGCATTTTATATCGCTCCTGCTTCGTCCATCTTTAGTAATTTTACTTCCAAAATAACAAAATTCTTCTACCTCCATAATCTTTTCTCCTCCTATTTTCACATTCAGCGGTCCATCTTTGTTATTTCTACTACATTTCATTACTTTTGTTTTGTTCTTGTTTATTTTCATGCGATAGTTTTTGCGTAGGACTTCATCTATGCCGTTCATTGTTTCTTCTAAATCCTTTTTACTCTCGGCTAGAATTACTATATCATCAGCAAATCGTAGCATCTTTATCTTTTCACCTTGTACTGTTACTCCGAATCTAAATTGTTCTTTAACATCATTAACTGCTAGTTCCATGTAAAGATTAAAAAGTAACGGCGATAGGGAACATCCTTGTCGGACTCCCTTTCTTATTACGGCTTCTTTCTTATGTTCTTCAATTGTTATTGTTGCTGTTTGGTTCCTGTACATGTTAGCAATTGTTCTTCTATCTCTGTATTTGAACCCTAATTTTTTTAAAATGCTGAACATTTTATTGCAGTCTACGTTATCGAATGCCTTTTCTAGGTCTATAAACGCCAAGTATGTCGGTTTGTTTTTCTTTAATCTTCCTTCTACTATTAATCTGAGGCCTAAAATTGCTCCCCTTGTCCCTATACTTTTCCTGAAACCAAATTGGTCTTCTCCTAACACTTCTTCCACTCTCCTCTCAATTCTTCTGTATAAAATTCTAGTTAAGATTTTTGATGCATGACTAGTTAAACTAATTGTTCTGTATTCTTCACATTTATCTGCCCCTGCTTTCTTTGGTATCATAACTATAACACTTTTTTTGAAGTCTGATGGAAATTCCCCATTTGGTTCCCCATTTGGAAATTCCCCAAGGAAACTTATTATGACATATTATCTGTACCTAGAATATTTTTTTCAAAATAATCATTAGATTTTTGTTAAAATTCTACCATAACTTAATAATTGATATTTCAATAAACATAAAAGTAAATTAGTTTATTTACTTTGGAAAGGATTTTGGTGTCGTCAGACTGTTTCTAGCGATTACCTTTAGCCTGGGAGTGGGTTTCATATTCTACAAACTTAATTGACAAGCGATTTTTAGTGCTCACAAACGACCTGTTCTTTTAGGCGAGTAAAACACTCTACAAAAAAAAAACCGTTTGAGACTTCTTTGTAAACTACATTGTAGGTTTTTCCTTCAGTTGCGAGAACGACCGGGGTTACGTTAGCTCACTCTGAAACGTGCCTTTAAAGAAAAACTGAAATTTTTTTAATTCCGAAAGATATTCTGATGATATAAAAAGTATTCTCAGTATAAACATTGACCGTTGGTCCACAACCAGTCAGCAATGGAAGAGCAGATTCATCTCCTATAATGCAATCATTTTTCGTTACATATCGGTGAGGTTTAGAATTTTTATACAAATTTTTTGTCCACCCCTTGTTCGCCAAATTAAATGTTTGAAAATGGTGAAACATCAGCTTTTTTTTCAAAGAAAACTCGACACACCAATTTTCATGACTGTAACCCCCTTCACGTTTATATAAATCACTGTTCGGTTCCTTAGACATAGAATTTTTGGCCCCTTTACCACCCTTTATCATCCCCTAATTTAATTATTTAAAAACGGTGAAATACATGTTAATTAGTTTTAAGGAAGATCTAAATACCGATTTTCATCGCTGTAACATCTTCGGTTCTAAGACGTCGAATTTTTATTTATAATTTTCCTCCTTTCACCCCCTCTCAGATGGAATATTTCAAAATCATTTCTTAACGGGTGCCTACATTATAAAAGAATTTATCATAAAATCATCCTACCTAGGTTAACCTAATTGATTTATGCATTATTGAGTCCAGTCAGTCTATTGGTTGCTTTTGTTTTATATATATGTTTATCCACATATAGATTAAAATCAGTTTTTTCTGTTCGTTGTTACTGACATTTTAAATTATTTGAAGAAAATTTGGACAGGGTGAATTTTTTATACATAAAATATATCGCAATTTTTTCACTTTTTTCCAGATAGTGTAATTTTAACTTTCTTTAATTTCTATAAGATATACATATAAACATATTTAAGAACAAAGTTTTATCAATGATTTCATTTTTTTGACTAATAATTTTGCATTGAAGTATATGTTTTAACGACAATATTACAAAACAAACGCAGTTTTATTTTTCAATTGAAGATAAAATGAATTTCCATTAAAATTATCAAAATCATCCGTTAAATTCATCGGTAATGTTTCTTCTGCAAGAAAAAATACAAGCTGTTCAAACAGCTAAGCAGACGTGTAATAAATCTCTATGTTTTACACCATTATGAACAGACTACTATTATCGAATGGACAGAAAAATTTTTTTAATACAAAACGAGAAAGCGTTTTTTCTGTTGTACTCATCAATTTGTTAGGATTTTTTAAATTAATTGCCTCATCTTCAGAATTAATTAGGAAATATCATTTAAAACCAAACTCCTTAAAAACTATACATACGGGACGATGAAACTAAGAAACTGACTTTGATTAAAGATTCGAGAGTGGATTATTGCGGCTGGGTCAGAAATTACCGAATCTGAATAAAAATTTTTCATGAAATGTTGCGTTTCGAACCCTCTCGATGGAAGATAGAACGATTATTTGTGGTTAAGTGAATACGACGAAGATAATTGCAATTCTACAAGTGACAGAAAGTAGAACACTGATAACAGTAATAATGGAAATTACCTATTATAATTTGTACGCTTTTAAATTAAATATTTACAATATAGACTGATTTACTGACATTATTTAAATATCTAATATTGTTATACGTTCATATATGGTGGCTTTAAAAAAAAAAATGCAAAAAAGTAACTTTTTTCTTTTTTAAATTCTCCAAACCTGAGTGCGCGAGATACTTCGGTGTATAATAAGTATACAGTACAATTTTACTATAAAAGTAAATTTCTTTTACCAAGAAAACAAAAATAATAAAATCATTTTTAATATATGCGTATTAATATTAATCCATTATATATATATATATATAATTAACAATTAACAATTAGTTTAACTAGTCATGCATCAAAAATCTTAACTAGAATTCTATACAGAAGAATTGAGAGGAGAGTGGAGGAAGTGTTAGGAGAAGACCAATTTGGTTTCAGGAAAAGTATAGGGACAAGGGAAGCAATTTTAGGCCTCAGATTAATAGTAGAAGGAAGATTAAAGAAAAACAAACCAACATACTTGGCGTTTATAGACCTAGAAAAGGCATTCGATAACGTAGACTGGAATAAAATGTTCAGCATTTTAAAAAAATTAGGGTTCAAATACAGAGATAGAAGAACGATTGCTAACATGTACAGGAACCAAACAGCAACAGTAGCAATTGAAGAACATAAGAAAGAAGCCATAATAAGAAAGGGAGTCCGACAAGGATGTTCTCTATCTCCGTTACTTTTTAATCTTTACATGGAAATAGCAATTAATGATGCTAAAGAACAATTTAGATTCGGAGTAACAGTACAAGGTGAAAAGATAAAGATGCTACGATTTGCAGATGATATAGTAATTATAGCCAAGAATAAAAAGGATTTAGAAGAAACAATGAACGGCATAGATGAAGTCCTACGCAAGAACTATCGCATGAAAATAAACAAGAACAAAACAAAAGTAATGAACTGTAGTAGAAATAACAAAGATGGACCACTGAATGTGAAAATAGGAGGAGAAAAGATTATGGAGGTAGAAGAATTTTGTTATTTGGGAAGTAGAATTGCTAAAGATGGACGAAGCAGGAGCGATATAAAATGCCGAATAGCACAAGCTAAACGAGCCTTCAGTAAGAAATATAAGTTGTTTACATCAAAAATTAATTTAAATGTCAGGAAAAAATTTTTGAAAGTGTATGTTTGGAGTGTCGCTTTATATGGAAGTGAAACTTGGACGATCGGAGTATCTGAGAAGAAAAGGTTAGAAGCTTTTGAAATGCGGTGCTATAGGAGAATGTTAAAAATCAGATGGGTGGATAAAGTGACAAATGAGGAGGTATTGCGGCAAATAGATGAAGAAAGAAGCATTTGGAAAAATATAGTTAAAAGAAGAGACAGACTTATAGGCCACATACTAAGGCATCCTGGAATAGTCGCTTTAATTTTGGAAGGACAGGTAGAAGGGAAAAATTGTGTAGGCAGGCCACGTTTGGAATATGTAAAACAAATTGTTAGGGATGTAGGATGTAGAGGGTATACTGAAATGAAACGACTAGCACTAGATAGGGAATCTTGGAGAGCTGCATCAAACCAGTCAAATGACTGAAGACAAAAAAAAAAAAATAATGATTCCTTACATTTTCTTTTAGACATCTACAAATTAAATAAAAGCGCTTACAAGAAAAACTCATGCACAAATATAGCACAGTTAAGATATTATCAAGAATAAATTTCTTTTCTTTAGCTCAGAGTTCGATTTTATTTATTTTTAACTCTAATTGACTTACTGTTTAAATTAGGCAAACGAAAAACGATAAGTAAGAAAATAGAAATAATGAGCAACAATGTAATTCTATTATTCAATAAATTCCGTTTTAATTTGGGCAACATAATCCGAAGGAAAGAAAATAGTCGTGCGCAGAACAAATTATATTTATTACGATTCTTTAATCTTATCTGCAATGTTTTACAAGATCATAAAACAAATAAATTTTCAGAAATAAAGAATAAGAGATGATGAATTAATCGTGTAAGAGAAAAACAAAACAAAACTGATAAAATTTCCTGCAATAAATGAATGAAAAAAGAGTACCTGTATTTTAAATAATAACGGTTTTTATGTTACGTAACAATATAAGTTTTTCAAGGCTTCAATCGTGTAAATATTAAAAAAAAACCCAACATATTTTTTTTTAATTTCCCGTACTGCATAAAGAAAGTACATAATATGCAGAATGTCCCAGGAACATGTCTCAGGACATGTTCTACTGGTGAAAACAATGAAAAACGTTCATATAAAAACATAGGTCTGGAAACATTTTGTTTTCGAGTCACGGCTAGTGAAAAATTGTCCCCGGATTAGAGTTCTTCTAATGAAAATAAGTCCTACTGTAATTTTTGGGACCCAAATTAATGAGTAAAGTTTTATCTTCTTATGTAATTTGAGCTGGGAAATAGGATAAAATAAGTCCAAGAACAGTAACTCTAATAGTACTTAAGATATCCGACGTAAAACAAAAAATTCGGTGTCCAAAAACAATTTTTTGTTTTAGGTTTGTAGTAAAACAGCTTGTTAAATGATGGATAAATGCGAAAGTAATTAATATTTCCGCATACTTTTAAAAATCGGTTTTTGTTGGAGCAAAACAGACAGAAAATCGTATTATTCTTTCTGTACCTAACAAATATTCTTTTTTTTTTTTTTAAAAAAAAGGCTAATTACTGAAAATAATTTTAAAAGAAATACAAAATTTATAGTTCTAATGCATGTAAGATCCTGAGTTAAAAGAAAAGAGAGTCTACTGATCCAGAGATGCTGTCTGTAAGAGTAATGATGTTCATTTAATTGAATTCATTGTGATAAGATAAATCAAGATGTTACTAATAGAATTGAACATCTACTACATACGATAATGCTTGGAACGGGAATCTAGAAACAGTAAATTACCTAAAAAAAAAAAGGCTGAAAACCACTTAAATGATTTTTCTTGGAACTCCGCCACTGAAATTTATTGCAGATTATATTTTTTTTTAAATATTAAAGAAAAATATTTCAAAAAAATAAGTTACATGTAGGCGGTAATCGAAGCGGCTGTAATCTTGCACACTCTTTTTCTGTTTAGCCTCCGGAACCACCGTAAGGTATTACTTTAAACGATGAATGAGGATGATATGTATGAATGTAAATGAAGTGTAGTCTTGTACAGTCTCAGGTCGACCGTCCCTGAAATGTGTGGTTAATTGAATCCTAACCACCAAAGAGCACCAGCATCCACGACCTAGTATAAAAGTACTATTGCCTTTACTAGGATTTGAAACTTAGAACAGTTTATAATATGCCTCACGGTCTATTTTATTAAAATATAAATGTTATAACACATAAACGATCATTTACACGATGTATTTTGCATTTTTATAAACCAATTAAAATTCTCCCGCCAAAACGCTCCAAACTGTCATGGCGACTCGGCAAACTGTCATGGCGACTCGTATGATATCACGCCTTACAAAAAAATCTGAGTGTTTCAGGTGTTTCGAAAATGACTAAGTCTAAAATAAATTCCAAGTTTTACAAGTACTGTGTAGTGCCTCAGTGAGAAAGTACTACCGTTAAAACTCAAACAAATTGTTTATTTAACAAACTGTATACAATTTCGCACGAACTTTATGTTCCGGGCGTATTTTACATTTAACCGTACATATTTTGCCATCACGCATTAGCTGCAAGTAGCTGACAGCATCCATACGATGCTCTTTAGGACCTAAAATCAAATTTAGTCAATATTATAACTATTTAATTATGAAGTACATTTTTCTTCTGATAACTAACCTCAAAAACAATACGGTCAAAATCCGTTATATGCCCGCAACACGCTTATTAGCCCCTCGACCAATAATTAGTTAGTTAATTCTTAGATGGCGCCACTGAAACGCTACATTGAAATAAGAAAAAAATAAATAAATATAATCTAACCAAACCTTACCTACGGTTACTAACCTTCGTTCGCTAGGTACGTGTTAGCGAGCGAAGCGAGCGTAGATTAAGTTTGGTTAGATAATATTTATAATTTTATTTATTTATTTTCTTATTTCAATGTAGCGTTTCAGTAGCCGCCATCTAAAAACTAATTAACTAATTATTGGTCGACGGGCTATTAAGCGTTGCGGGCATATAACGGATTTTGACCAACAGTGCTTATATAGCAGATCGTAGTATGAGGTAGTAATCAGTTAATATTACGTAAAACTAATATAAGACAATTTTTGCGATTTACTTGTGTACTTACATAGAAGTTTTGACACTTCGGAATTTTGCTGAGCAGAAATCACTATTTGATCCGAAAAACATTCCCAGCATAACCACATTAATTTTGGGTAAGTTACTGCTGTTGGCTTTTGTGAACCCTGTTTTCATTGCAAAGACTTGTTGTAGTTGTCATACTATTACATAAAATCGTATAAAACGCGAAAAAATGTGTTTTAGAGCACAAAATCGACAAACCACACAGACCGCCGTAAACACAATCTGACCTTTTGCAACACATGACGTCATACGCTCTGATTGGTGTTTTATGTCACGTGACCAACGGACTTTATTTTTACTTATTTATTTCTTGAAAAACTTAAATAATCTTAAATAAAATATATAGGTAAATAATAATATTATTATTTTATTAATTTATTTATTACTATTACCCCACACTTTCACAGCTTTTACTTTTGCCGGTGACATTCCTTTAACTCAAGAGTAATTTATACCAACGAGATTAGGCTTGCTATTTTTGACTTCCGGGCAACATGACAGGTGCCAATTATCACGCTCCTTTGCATTAGCGCATAGGTCTTCCACTGGATCTTTAGTTTTTCAAGACTGTTGTGCAAAGTAGATGGTATTATTCCCTCTGCAGATATAATTATCGGGATTATTATTATTAATTATTATATATATAGTAAATAATAACATAAATAAACAAATTAGGTTCATTTTCAATATTTTTTTATTAAAACCGATAGTAGAAAACAAAAATCATATTGTCCCTCACTGTCATCTAACCTATTCTCGATTTCGAAATCAGCCGATTTGCGACGACGAGTTCACTACTAGACCAATCCGGTGGGTATACAATAATTTTGCAGACAACATATCATTTCAGTAACAACTGAGCAGTGGATTGATGTACATCGTGCGTTTTTAATAGAAACATATTTTAAAAATAGCGATTCGTTCTGATTACAAAGCGATTACTCGGCTGTATTTCAATGTTACACTTCTTGGCGCCGATCCTGCCGCGAGTAATTTCGAATTACTGTTTCTGCAACGGAAAAACCGTCTCAGGCCCTGATCATTCTATGGGAATTACTTGAAACAATGACAAGAGTCAGGCAGGGAATGATGACGTGATATCTCGGCGCGCAACTAGAAAGTACGTTTCAGACACTTCACTTCTCAATTTCGTTAGTAAGATTGGGATGATTGCTATATTAAGAATAACTGCACCGATTTGACGAGTGCCTTGTATGTTGTGTCAAATAATCTGTAATCATTTTGATATATATATATATATATATATATATATATATATATATATAATATATACTTATTGAAATTAATTTCATAAATAAAATGTAAATTTTTTTTCATTTGGAGGCCCCAAATACTAAAAAAAAAATTAAAAGACAAAAAGCGATATTACATCGAAACATTTTTTTTTTCTTTTCTGAGCGCACAACGAAGTATCGTCAACAGCGCATGGACTTTTTGAATAATTAATTTTTAAGATTCTTTAAGTAAAAATTCATAGTTTTATTTGTTTAATAATTAACAGTTATTTTTAAATCTAATGTAATTTAAAAAAAACAAAGTACCTTACTTAAACTAAAGACAAAAGCTTTATATTAAAAAGAGTTAAGTGTTAAAATCAAAATTAGCGTTAGGCATTAAATGAAGTAAACAAGAACGCTCTATTTTTATACAACGTATTTGTTATATAGCACTTTGAAACTCCTGCCAATACAGGAACAAACACACGCGATACTATTAAGTAAAATCTTTCTACAATAATAATCAAGGTCATTGGCTTATGAAAGTATAAGTATTACCATTAAGTAAACACATTTTCTCTGAACTTCATAGAAATCAGGTCAAATATCGATGACATAGTAATACGAGATTGTTTAATATAAAATAAGTGGAGATAAGATTTACGAAACATGTAAAAAAAATAATAAATTTAGTTAATTTAAATTATTATTATTATTATACTTAGTTAATTATAATTATTATTTAAATTATTATATATTAAATTAATATATTATTTAAAATAATTATTAACAAAAACAAATCAGTAGCAAAAGGAAATATACAATTTCAATTATTTAAATAATATTAATAATGTTTAAAATCCACTTTACCAGCACATTGAAATACCCTCCTCTAGATCTTTCGGCTTACTTGAAAGCCATCATATTGTGCTGGAGAAGTAGATTTTAATAACTGTTAATATTATTTAATTAATAAACATATCAGCGGTACCATTTTCGAGAAATTAATTTGAATTATACTGTCGACGGAAAGCGGCAAAAGGAAAATAACTAAATAAGCTTTATACATATTAATACGAAAGTATTAGAATTATAGAGGTAGTCTATTAGCAGATTTTTTAAATAAAATATGTAAGTATTAAAAAGAACAAGAAAGCAATAAATTTTGAGTATTATCTCTTTCTTTTTTTTTTCCTGTTTAGCCTCCGGTAACTACCGCTTAGATAATACTTCAGAGGATGAATGAGGATGATATGTATGAGTGTGAATGAAGTGTAGTCTTGTACATTCTCAGTTCGACCATACCTGAGATGTGTGGTTAATTGAAACCCAACCACCAAAGAACACCGGTATCCACAATCTAGTATTCAAGTCCGTGTAAAAATAGCTGGCTTTACTAGGACTTGAACGCTGGAACTCTCGACTTCCAAATCAGCTGATTTGGGAAGACGCGTTCACCACTAGACCAACCCGGTGGGTTGGGTATTATCTCACATCAGTTTAAAGTAACGTAGAGGTTGAAGATGTGGGTAAAAATCCATGGCGGAGTGGTTTAATCCGGAGGTCCCTCGTTCGAATCCCTGTTAGGCATGACATTTCTCATACGCTAAAAATTCCATTTGGATTAAATGAATGCAGCTGTCGATGCTGTGGTGAATATTGAAGAAATAAATAGTAAACGCAGAAACTAACCAAGGGCAGAAATTAGACCTAATATGATTCATTGATGAATTGTTGTTGAATGAAATGTTGTAGAGAAAAATTATTAAGTTAATGCAACGCTATCCAGGTTTTATCATTTTGGTTTTAATAAGATATATAAAGGAAAGCGAAGATTATTATTATATATAAAGTAACTACACGTTTGCAGAAATTATGTTGAGGTAAAACGATTATCGCAAAGTAGATGAATGAAAAATCAGCAAACTCACTAATCCCCTGGTGAATTATTTTTTTTTTAAATTAAATTTAAATTAACATTTCTTCATAATCTAAACGAAACTTTCCTTTTAGAATATTTTAAGTTAAATTTTAATCATTAAAGTTAATATTTTTATTTTAATCAAATTTAAAAAAAATTAAAATAATAATTACTAATCACTTTATATATGGAATGAAAAACTTATTTTAAAGAAAAATATATAAATAAGGCTGTAAAGTTATAGATTTCTTTAAAAAAAAACAACAAAATCAAAGAAACCCAGTTAAATTTTTCTGTTAATATTTCGTCTTTTATTAATATTATTAATTTTCTTTTTTAAATATAAAAATTCTCAGGTTAAATCCCCAAAGTGACGAATAAAAAAATTTTTCCAATATGCGTTTCAATACTAAAAAATAATGGATACAGTTAAAAAACAACTAGAGAAGTGAGATGTAGGGTGCAGAGACAAACAAAACGGTGAATTAATTGATTTACACAGACTAGAAAGATAATACTGAACGTGCTTTACGTATATGAAAAGATGATTTCAGGAAAAAATTTCAACAAATAGATTTTACATTATAATTCTAAACAAATATTTATTTATTAAATTTTTTTCTGCAAATGTTTACTGTTCTTTTATTTTCAATAATAAAACTATAAAACCTAATTAAAAATAGTAAATATATATAAATACAAAAAAGGAAACAAATAAACCTGTTTTAAATAAAAATATTAAAAGCTTAAAACTTCAGTATACCTATGTAAATGTTTACAGTTTATTCAAACTAGCAATTCAATATTTTTTACTTCCTTGTACGAAGTAAAGGAAGTACTGTAATCGCGAAAAATTTCGGTTTTCAGATTTCAAGGTAAATATCCATTTTGACCATCCCTGGAAACCATTTTGACTAGTTTCGGCGTGACATCTGTACGTACGTATCTCGCATAATTCAAAACCGATTAGCCGTAGGATGTTGAAACTTTGGATTTAGGACTGTTTTAACATCTAGTTGTGCACCTTCCCTTTTGATATTGCAATCTACTGAACCAAAATGTCCAAAAAAGGATAAAATCCCAAAAGATTTGGATTTTGGACTTTCTCTTAACTGCAGTAATAAGCCCTCATTGAGAAATTTTCAACGATATATCAAAGGTGGTACTTATTTTTATTGGTTCCAGAGTTAGAGCCAAATAAAATTTTAATTAATGAAATATTTGGGTCTTACAAGTGCAAGGCACATCGATTCGAATCCGACCTTTTTATGATAATTTAAAAAAATTTAAATTGAATATTTCCAAAAAAATATTTAAAAAGAATATTAACATAAAAATGTACGAGGGATATTTCTAAAGTAAAGACCGCTGGGAAATTTCTCTCCTTAAGGTTGATGAACGTGTGTCGTTCATGGCCACGCTAGTAATGTACACACTGCATTGTTATTTGTAACTTGTCGTGTTGTATCTTTGATTACGTATCAGTTATTAAATCAATGTTGCCGCCGACTGTGAAATACATGGAATCATACGTTTTTTAAACCATTACAACATTAAGCCGGCTGAAATTCATAGACAGTTAGTTGCTGTGTATGATGATAATGTAATGAATAAAATAAACTTCCGAAAATGATGTGAAAGGTTTAGAAATAACAGAATTAATGTGCATGATGATGAACGTTCGGGGAGGCCCTCGATAATCGCCGAAGACTTGTTGAAACGCATGAATCATGAAATCAGAAAAGATCGTCGCTCAACGATTTCCGACCCGGCCCTTCTTTTTCCTGATGTTTCAAGAACTGTTATCGGTTGCATTTTTCATGACCATTCAGGTTATAGAAAGGTTTGAGCACGTTGGGTGCCGCACGTCTTAAAGGAACGTCACAAAAAAATCCGAATGGGTTCTGCATGATATTAAGCATGAACACTGTTCCGGGAGGTGCCTTTGCCTCTAGTCGCCAGACGAGGGAAACGTCAGGCCCGGCTATGCCGTTCCCGGCCTCTACCACCCAGCAACCGGGACTCGGTCCTTTGTGCATCATCTTTAACGGGGACACGCCCGTCTTTAAAGCTCAGGAGAGTCCCCGCACTTCATCACCACCGTCCACCCGTGCAAGCTCGGACGAACGGCAGTTCCGTACGAAGCTGTCCCTCACCCCCTCGCTTCCCAATATTTCAGTTGCGGTATTCCCGATACAAATCCCGTCAGTGTCGAAGTCCACCGAACTTCGTAACATCGTTTCAACGATAATGCCCACCTCGAGATACCCAGTCACGACAGTACAGTCGCGGCGTTCCTCGTTCCACCGCGAGCACTGGAATATCACGTGTTCCGGCGTGTCTATCATTAGGGGCAGAAAGGGTCTTCAGCTCTTCTTCGTCCACAAAGGTATGAACGAAAGACCCCAAGTCCGGTTAGGAATTGTATCAGCCAGAACCGCAGTTCGCCAAACTTCCTCTCGCCCCACGGCTCAATGTGCGCGATCAAACGATGCGTCCACCTTCCTTTCGTGGATGCATCTCACCTGGCTTGCCAAGGCTTGTTTGAATAACTTAATACGTTCTTTCATCACGGTAAAAGCCGAATTTTATTTGACCGTTGTACAAAAGACGAAAATTAAACCGGCCAAAAATTGCTTTACCGTTTTTTAATTTTGTTCAACGCCATCAATGTTCCATATTAAAAATATTTTTGAGCTATTTTCGAACAACTTGATCCAGTCCTGAGACATTATTCGTACAGGCCAATTATTACACGTACGTGGTACATACATCTTCCGGAAATTTTTATGATTTTCTTTTCGGTTTTGGGGACTTAGCGGGTCGTAAAACATTGACATTTGAAAATAATCCGATATCGAAATTTTGGACCGATTTACATACTTTCCTTTATAGGTATTACATAGCAGCAGTACAGCAGGGAAAACAAAAAAGTGAGAACAAATATATATTTTATCTACTTAATTAAAACAAATGTAGCAATTCGATCTAGGCATTGTAACTTATCAATAGATAATAAAAAAAGTAAATAAAATCGTTATTGCAAAATGAGTATAAATTAAATCCAGATAATTAAAATCGACCGTAAATAAATCTCATCATAATAAAAAGCGTTTTTTTATCGATATGAGATTTATGTATTTTATGTCGGCTAACTACGCATTTATATTATAACACGCTTTTTGAAACTCGTGCAGCAATCGATTATAATTAATTTATGGATTATGTATTTCAGATACATAGCTAATCCGTATAGCGCTACAGATTGAGTGGTTTTCGATGAATGTTGTTCTTTTTATTGCAAAGTAAATGTCTGTTACAAGCTTACCGTGCAAATTATTAAATATATTTTTTATGCGATAATTGTTTTTGATGAATTTTTACGTGTGAGCGTAAAATAATATTTTTGTACTAAAAACTAAAGTTTTCACGAGCTGTGTCTTATAAATGAGAATTATTTTTGGGAATGACGTGTCTAAGCAAATACTCTTTTTTTAATAAACTTAAATTGTAATTATTCTTTTAATTTAAAGTAAGTTTATTAAAAAAAAGAGTATTTGTTTAGACACGTCATTCCCAAAAATAATTCTAATTTATAAGACATACCTCGTGAAAACTTTAGTTTTTAGTACAAAAATATTCTTTTACGCTCACACGTAAAATTCATAAAAAAACAACTTATGTAACAACAAATTCAAAAAATTCGTTTCCATATTTACCAAACTGTTTACGTTATTTTGATAATAAATTTAAAAAAAATTTCCATAAGTACATTTCCATAGAAAAACCTTTTACAATAATAATTAATTTTTAGTTGCTAAAAAATTATCTCAATTGAATTAATTATTTTTAAAAGGAATGCTTGATTGATGAATATTTTCGATGAAATTTTCAATAAATAATAAAAGTTACGTTTTTTGCACAAACTATTAAAACAAATCATTTGGTAGATTTTTTCAAGAAAAGTTGTTTCCAAAAAATGTAATTTTTCTTTCTAAAAAACCTTTATTTTTAACGGTTTATACTTCCTTGTACGAAGTAAAGAAAGTATTGTGATCGCGAAAAATTTCGGTTTACAGATTTCAACGGAAATATTCATTTTACCCATCCCTGAATTCATTTCGACTATTTTCGGCGTGACGTCTGTACGTACGTATGTATCTCGCGTAACTCAAACACGATTAGCCGTAGGATGTTGAAATTTTGGATTTAGGACTATTGTAAGACCTAGTTGTGCAACTTCCCATTTCATTGCAATCGACTGAACCGAAAGTGTCCAAAAAAAATTTGGGCTTTGGACTTTTTCTTAAATGCAGTAGTAAGCCCTCATTGAGAGCTTTTCAACGATATTTTTTAAGCGGTACATATTTTCATTGGTTCCAGAGTTATAGTCAAGTAAAATTTTAATTAATGAAATATCTGGATCTTACAAGGGGAAGACACATCGGTTCGAATCGGAGACTTCATCTGCTTTTTTTATTTAAATATTTTGATTTATTAATAATTATTAAACTCTGCTTGTAAAAACTTTTTTACGATAAATAATAATTAAAAAATAAGAAAAAATATCGGAAGTTATTAATGAAATAAAGTTTTATTATTCTTCATTTTAAAACACTGTGTATATGTAATTTAATAGGCGTACAACAACGAAGTCGGTGTTGGTATCCACATCAGATTTTTTAAAACTAATTTTAAAAAAATCGAGTTTTTTGGTTAAGTTTTTGATTCAAATACCCTTATTCATTTGTTTTGACGATACATCCAAAAAAATTGGTTTTCATAAAAATATTTCCGCCAAAAAATATATTTACAGTTTTCATTAGAAAACAAAAACCGTTACACACTTTTTGCAATAATAAACCCAAATCACCCCTTTAAAAGTAACCATTTTTATTCATTCCGTTACAGAACAAGCATCCTTGACAAAGTTGCTGAATGAATTTCTTTGTTAATGATATTTTCAACATAATAATTTTTATTATAATTAAATGTTTTTGACAATCTATTCATACAAATTAATTCATATAATTTTTATGTTATAATAAATTACATTAATTTTTTGCGATAAAAAATGTGCATGTTTTAATGAAATATTTTTAGAGACCATAAATTTACTACTACAAACGTTTATCTAAAATCTCTTAATAATACTTATTTTTTAATTCATCGTAAATATTTAATAAATAAATTAATCGTATTAAATTTTGTTTGTACGGCAATGTATATTTTTCTAGATCCGAAGTTACGTAAAGTTAGTACCTCATCCGACCACCCGGTGGCTAAACAGAATTCCCACATGTAAAATGGGATCTCAAGAGCATTTAAGAAAGAGAGCGTCTCACGATGATACCTCATCTTGAGTTCGCTAAGACATACAAATCCAGTGATATATATGTATCTTTCTTTTTTCTTTTTCCTGTTTAGCCTCCGGTAACTACCGTTTTTAGATAATACTTCAGAGGATGAATGAGGATGATATGTATGAGTGTAAATGAAGTGTGGTCTTGTACATTCTCAGTTCGACCAATCCTGAGATGTGTGGTTAATTGAAACCCAACCACCAAAGAACACCGGTATCCACGATCTAGTATTCAAATCCGTGTAAAAATAACTGGCTTTACTAGGACTTGAACGCTGGAACTCTCGGCTTCCAAATCAGCTGATTTGGGAAGACGCGTTCACCACTATACCAACCCGGTGGGTTGATATATATGTATCTAAGCCTCTATAAAGTATTCTATTATATTTCTCTGTAGAATTTTATTGTTGTATTATATTTTTGTAGAACTCATTTTATGTAGAGAATGTACAACTGTCGATTCTTACGGTATGAAAGTCTAAAAACTAATGCTCATCGTGTCAGTATAATACAAATACGTTTGTCAAACGAAATAAAAGTGCAACGTCCTCACCGCCTCGACTTTGATATACGAGGAAAGAGAGTTACCGGAACCTGTACTCATAAAATTTGATGACGAGACTACCGGTCTTACAATGAAAGGTTTTGATGGTAGCGTAGCCATTTCACCAGTTTTTACAACATTCCAAGCGATTAAATTTTACGATATAGCAAGTTTAGATTTGCAATTTTAAGAAGTTAAACAATTTTAACAAGCTTTATTAAAAAGCGACTTCCATTATAATGCACGCTCTGCTGAACTAAAACATTTGGTTTTTACGGGGGGAAAAAATTAAAATTAATTTTAACAAATATACATAAGAAAAATTCGTTTTAATAAAAAAAACATACTTCAGAAGAACACACTTCCAGAGAAATTTTCTTTACAAAAAGAAAATTTCCTATTAAATATTTAAGACAAAATTTTGAGATTTTTAATATACAACGAGCATCTGCGTAGACACAACATTTTCAAGGGTAATTTTAATTTGTTAAATATTTTCGATGAAAATTTTAATTTTTAGTACAAAAATGTATTTTGACCGGCTTGTTATAGGAATTTATATAGAGGTAATTTTATATAGAACAAATTTGAAAACGTTTGTTGTTTTTTTTAACACAATCATATTAGTTTTAAAAATCATCAGGTTAATCGAAAATATTTATCAAAAGATTTCATTATAAGAAAGCGGCCTCTGTGGCACTGCAATGTTTACTGAACGAAAAAAATTGCCTATATAGGAAAAATGTTTTCTAACGCCATTGTAAAAGAACAATTGTACAAAACCATTTGCATGAAATTTCACTGCAAAAATTTAACAAACAAATCTCTAATTAAAATTGTATTTCCCTGGTAACGCATATTAAAAAAACGAACCTTTTCAAGTTTATTACTACACAAAAACTATATTTCAAGATTTTTATAATAAGCTTGTCGATAAATATAAGGGGAAATATGTAGTGTAGCCAAATTTTGCATGTTTTTTTGCAGATTTGTTTTATGTTTCATAAGCCTCAGACTGGATTGAAAGGTCTGTATGAAATTTGGCACGTCTAATCCATACGAGATATTGATGCTATTTAATTTTGGTCAAAAACGGTGAAACGGCAAGAAGATAGCTTATATATCAGCCCTTATATATCCCGTATTTTACAAATTTATTCAAAGAGTACGTCAATTCCCCTTCAATTTCAAGGTCATTTTCGTGATTTTTTAAAAAAAAATAGGTTCTTCGAAATGTTTCATTTTTTTTTACCTTAAGATTATAAAAAATAACTTTCTGATTTTTCATTAAAAATTACATCTTCCCAGGTATAAAAAACAGAGGGGAAAACGTTATCATATGACTCAGGAAAAGGTAATTGTTCGTTACGGTATCCAAATCATATGAAAAGTAATTCTAAGATCTTAAAAATTAAATGAAAGGATGCGGGAATGATCGGATCATTTGTTGAATTCCCCTCAGCTTTTTAAAGGCTGCTCAACTAGTTTTATTTATACTAGGAAAAAAGCGGACGAAAATGTTGGACGGTTTGGTTTCATTACAAATGAGTGCGTTAAATGTTTTTGCAACTGTAGCAAAATAACGTTCATGAATTTAGCTTCTAATAACAAAAACTTTTACAACTTAAAGCTTAAAAACAATTTAACTGTTTCTTGATTTGTAATTTTTTAACACGGCTCTAACCCCGATTTTTTTTTTTATTATCAAAACATAAATATAATTTTAGATACATTGTTCATATCAAGAAGTATAAAATCGTTCGTGCGCCGCACCAAACCGCCCGGTGCACCACGTGGTCCGCTCTGCGCCAATAACAGCAAAAATAAAAATATGAGCATATACATGAAATAAACAAACAAGCCCACACACAATCCTTTATTATCGGAAAGGAAAAGACAAAAAAAAAACAAATTTTTTTGACGTATTTTTAAACGATAAACCTAATATGAACGTTACATAGTAATGGAATCCTATTGTAAACGAATATTTACTTTGAAAAAAAATTAAATTGTTTTTATGAATTACAAAAAAAATAAATTACAAATTCAAAAAACTACCATCAATTAAATTATAATATGTTTACAGTATTGTCTGATACATATCTTTCTGCTAAGATGAGATGTACAAGTTAATATGACGTAGTTATAAAATTTACCGTCTGGAAACGTGATCACAAGATAACATACACGATATGGCATTCTATTTAGTGTGAATGTACGCGCCTGTTTTCTGCGCACGACAACTTATTTTTCAATAATATAAATCGGTAAACCTTTAATATATTTTTAGGTTCGTTTCATTATTATACCGTAGTCACGCTAACCGATATATTTAAAACTAATTAAAAATAAATCAATAATAACGATAAAAAAATATGATTTTATGTTATTACCCAATAATTTTTACGTTAAACCCTTGCAATTTAATTTAAAAAGAAAAAATATATCTTAAGTAAAAAAAAATGTTTTTTATGTTTCATATTGTTATAGAAGAGTCAAGTTAATAAATAAAATTAATATTAGTGAGAACAAAAATTCATTAATCTTAAGTAAAATTAATTTTTTTTTAGTTAGATTAATATATATATATATATATAAGTTGTAAAGTAAAAAACTATACTTCTAATTTCTCCAAATTACATCAAGTAATAGAAGAACCAAATTAATCAAGTATACAGAAGAATTGAGAGGAGAGTGGAGGAAGTGTTAGGAGAAGACCAATTTGGTTTCAGGAAAAGTATAGGGACAAGGGAAGCAATTTTAGGCCTCAGATTAATAGTAGAAGGAAGATTAAAGAAAAACAAACCAACATACTTGGCGTTTATAGACCTAGAAAAGGCTTTCGATAACGTAGACTGGAATAAAATGTTCAGCATTTTAAAAAAATTAGGGTTCAAATACAGAGATAGAAGAACAATTGCTAACATGTACAGGAACCAAACAGCAACAGTAGCAATTGAAGAACATAAGAAAGAAGCCATAATAAGAAAGGGAGTCCGACAAGGATGTTCTCTATCTCCGTTACTTTTTAATCTTTACATGGAACTAGCAGTTAATGATATTAAAGAACAATTTAGATTCGGAGTAACAGTACAAGGTGAAAAGATAAAGATGCTACGATTTGCTGATGATATAGTAATTCTAGCCGAGAGTAAAAAGGATTTAGAAGAAACAATGAACGGCATAGATGAAGTCCTACGCAAGAACTATCGCATGAAAATAAACAAGAACAAAACAAAAGTAATGAAATGTAGTAGAAATAACAAAGATGGACCACTGAATGTGAAAATAGGAGGAGAAAAGATTACGGAGGTAGAAGAATTTTGTTATTTGGGAAGTAGAATTACTAAAGATGGACGAAGCAGGAGCGATATAAACTGCCGAATAGCACAAGCTAAACGAGCCTTCAGTAAGAAATATATGTTGTTTACATCAAAAATTAATTTAAATGTCAGGAAAAGATTTTTGAAAGTGTATGTTTGGAGTGTCGCTTTATATGGAAGTGAAACTTGGACAATCGGAGTATATGAGAAGAAAAGGTTAGAAGCTTTTGAAATGCGGTGCTATAGGAGAATGTTAAAAATCAGATGAGTGGATAAAGTGACAAATGAGGAGGTATTGCGGCAAATAGATGAAGAAAGAAGCATTTGGAAAAATATAGTTAAAAGAAGAGACAGACTTATAGGCCACATACTAAGGCATCCTGGAATAGTCGCTTTAATTTTGGAAGGACAGGTAGAAGGGAAAAATTGTGTAGGCAGGCCACGTTTGGAATATGTAAAACAAATTGTTAGGGATGTAGGATGTAGAGGGTATACTGAAATGAAACGACTAGCACTAGATAGGGAATCTTGGAGAGCTGCATCAAACCAGTCAAATGACTGAAGACAAAAAAACATCAAGTAACAGAAATATACGGTGAAAAGTAAAAATACTCTTTCGGGAATACCTGATTAAGTAAAAAAATGTTAAAATTTAACTTCTATTAAAAAAAATTACCATTTGTATTGTTTCGCTCAAAATCCAGATGTATCTAGAATATTTACTCATCTCAACTTTTCAAATGTAATAATTATTAATTTTAAAATGTGATAAAAAATTATAATGGATTTATTACAGTAATTCAGTTAAAAATAAATTATTTTACAAGAATAATGGGGAAATTTAACGATTATTTAAAAATATATAACATTTTTATGAATTCGCTCGATGTGCATCGGGGATGGTGATCTCCACTTCAGACATTTGAAATAATAATTTTAAAATGTTATGTAAATTATTATCGGTTGAAGAACGTAATTAATAGAAAATTGTTTAAATTAAACGATTTAAAAAATATAAGATTATTCACTTAATGTGAATCTCGGATGCCGATCTCGACATCCACAGATAAAATAAGTATGAATTTTAACATTTGTATATGTTATAGAATGATTAACGTAATTTATGAACCCAAAATTTTTTTATTAGAAAAATGATGAAATTTATCTATCATTTAGAAAAATACTGTACTGAAAGTTTGTTGTGCGTCTGTAAGGAATGCGTTGTCGAGAAATAGTGATAGATGGCGGTAACAGAATGTTATTCAAATCTCGTTGTTATAACAACGAGATTCCCCACTAACACTCACGTGACATAACACTGCTTCGTTTCCCCAACAATGAGGTGCAATTTTAAAACCGATAATTACCACTTATGATATGTAATTGAAAAGCTTTTAATGAGGGCTGCAGTTAAGAAAAAATCCATTATCCAAATCTTTTCGGATATGGGGCTTTTTTTGGACACCTTTGATTCAGTCGATTGCAATCAAAAAGGGAGGTGCACAACTAGATGTTACAACAGTCCTAAATCCAAAATTTTAACATTTTACGGCTAATCGTTTTTGAGTTATGCAAGATACTACGTACGTACGTTCATACATACATACGTATGTACAAACGTCACGCCGAGACTAGTCAAATTGAATTCAGGGATGGTCAAAATGGATATTTCCGTTAAAATCTGAAAACCATAATTTTTCACAATCACAATTCCTTTACTTCGTAAAAGGAAGTAAAAATATAAAATTTTGATTATTACGTCCAATTTGGATCAACGATGCATATATCGACCTAACAAACGTGAATTTCGATATGTTTTGTAGAGGTCTCTAATTATTATCGATTGATTAATTTAAGTAAAATAAATATTTTTAGAAGAAACATGTTACACGCGTAATTTAACGATTAATTGAATATATATAGTTTTATGGATTAGCTGAATGTGATGTGCGATGTCGATCTCAACTTCTCAGTCCGTATAAATGTAAATTTTAAATGTTATGTAAAATTGTCTAGTTTATAGCGATTGATTAACATAATTTAAGTAAAAACAAATTATTTTAGAAGAAAAATGTTTATATTTAACGATTTTAGATAACAGTTTTGTATTATCGTTCATTAACAGTCTCGACCTTCAGATTTAATAAACGTGAATTTTAAAATGTGATGTAAATGTTTGAATTATTATCGATTATGACATTTTATGCTTTCTTTGAATATCAATATAGCAAATGCCGATCTAGTTTTCCTTATAGACCACTAATAAATGTGAATTTTAAAATGCGATGTCAAAGTTTCTAATATATCGATTGATTAAAGTAATTTAAGTTAAAACAGATTATTTAAGACTAAAATAAGGTTTTAAAAAAAGTAATATATTTATTGTTACGCACAATGTCAATGAAGGATGCCCGTACAAATGTGATGTTTAATTACATAATTATTATCGACTGATTAACGTTTACGTAAAACTCTACCCCTATTTTAATAGAAAAATGTTTAAATTTAACCATTATTTAAAAAAATATATATATAACATATTCAATGTCGATATCCGATGCCGGTCTCGAGTTCTTCAACTATAATAAATGTGAATTTTAAAATGTAATGTAAAAGTTTCTAATTATTATCGATCGATTGATTAAGTAAATTAAGCTAAATCCCACTATTTTAACTGAAAAATCTTTACATTTATCGATTACTAAAAAAAAAGGTTTTTTTTTTAGGTAATGTTTTCGCTCAATGTCGCGTACGACAAGCCCCATCTTCTTACAATTATAACATTTTGATGATCTCTTGCCGTAAGGATTGGTCATATAAAAAATTGTTTCCGAAAAAGGTTTTAGGTAATGTTTAGAGGATTAACGCGACCACTTTAAACCGATTCGATACTTGCCTATTAAGGGAGGTATGATTTTTTTCTTCGAAACCCCACTTTTTCCACCCCCTGGGCCAATGGTTGGTGATATCAAAAAAACTTTACTTAAATAAGTTTTAGGCCCTTATCCAAAGAATAGTAGAAACTTTAAACGAATTCGATATTTTACTTAATAAGAAAGTTGTAGTTATATTTTGTTTTTTTGCAAAAGCATCCCCATTTCCACCCTATGGTCCGATTTTGGCCGTTAACAAAGACCGAGATTTTAGGATTTTAGAAAGTTATTTTTAAGGACTAATTTGAAAGTGATTGGCGCAATATTACGGCAGTTATCTTTTGAAGTGACGGTGGTTTTGGGGTGTGGGGGATGTGAAACTCGAAGATATATCGAAATTTTGCGGAAGTCGAATCGTGATTTTTATGAAATCTATCTAAAATGTGACGTTAATGTTTGTAATTCCAATCGATCGATTAAGGTAATTTAAGTAAAAACACATTATTATAGAAAAATAATTTTGAAATTAACGTTTATTTTTAAAAAAAGTAACATGATTGTTACGTTCAATGAGGATCAAGGATGCCAATCTCGACTTCCTCAGACGGAGAAAATGCGATGTATATATTCAGGACGACTAATAAAATCACTACATTACAATTTATTTAGGGAACAGGGATGAGGGTAAATAAAGGATAAACTAATTGTTTAAAAATAACTAATTTGATTATCTTATATATATCGGATGATTGAGGCGATAACTAATTTACTTTTCAACTGCCGGAAATTTTACAATTTACGTTATCATTCGTTTTGAAGGGATTATTTGTAACGACATAGATAAATCTAATAGGCTAATAAGTAACTGAATATTATGGTACGAAAAAATACTTAATTGAATAATTTTTAAAATTAAAATTAAAATTACGAATGGAAAGAGACTTGGATGTAAAACTTGTTATATTGCTGTTTTTAATTTAATGTTTGTTCATTTACGGGTATATTGAATTAATGCCGGTTCTGTTATTTTAGTTCCTAAATAATTTTTTAGTTTGTAATTATTTTATTAGCGATAAGCTTTATTATTCTTTAGGCTTTATTGTTATGTAATGAAGGTACTAAGTGAATAACTAATTTATATTGTACGGAATCCTTCCTATATTGATGGACCGAGCCTTTTCAATATCTAAATGTTCTTGTTTTTTTTTAATTTATTTCAGTTTACATTTCACTTTTTTTAATTACTTGGGGGTCTTCAGGTAACCAGAAAATGATTTTAAAGAATCTGGCAGACGGCTCGGTCATAACATTGTGTGCTGAGGGTAGCTGATTTATCTGTTTTTTGGACTGATTCATATTATTATTATTATTATTAATAATTATTATTATTATTTTCTATTAGCACGGCTTTATTTAAAATTTAATTTTTTAATACGTACATCCATTTCTGTACATTATTGTGTAGTGAAGCACACACTATTTGTATTATCACTCTAGTGGTCCACCACCATATGTCAGCGATGTATAACCGTATTTTAGGCGACAGTGCGGTTAAAAAATATATTAAATCTTTATGTCGATTGATTAATTCACCGCATAAGTTCGAAGCTTGAGCGTGGGAATATGGAATGAAATTTTTGTATCAAATAAAAATGCCATGTTCAGCAGAGATGATAGCCAACTGGCGGCTGGCTGTCATTCCGTCACATACTTTGGGAAATTGTACGAGATTTTTAAAATTGTTCGACCGGTATCAAAACTTTAGTTTATTTTTATAAAATTCTTATTGGTTTTTCTCTTTTATATAAAGAGAGAGCCCTCCTTTACACTGTTGAGTTTGTTTTCTGTTGTTAAACTAGCTACTTGTTCTATTTACTTTAACGGCTCTACTTTAAATCTGTTTACTTGCATTTCTAAGTCCCGCATTTCTTGCGTCTTCGTAATCGATACTAGTTTTATCATTTTCAGACCTTGTTTAATCTATTTTTCTTTTTTGTCTAGTCAGGTCCTTTTACAACCCTTATTGCGGATACTTTTTTCTTATACTGTGAAAATATTCTTTGAATACGATTGTGGTTTTTCCTTTACACTAAATTCATAAATACATACCCTACACATATTACAGTCCTTTTTGGGCAGTCGTGTAAAAACACTAGTAAGACAACTTCACATGTATCATATATGAGGTTTCAGGATCGTTTTGAATGAAGCGTTGAGATATGAATTATTCAAAACGACTCATTCAATTGAAAAAATCTAACGTATATATATATATATATATATAGATCCTGTGACAATTCTGGTAACGTAAGAACTCCATCGCGGGGTCATATATCTAAATCGGTTCAGTCGTTGAGCTGCACGGTGGAAAAACATACATATAAACACGTTAAATATATTACACTCCTTTTTGGGCAGTCGTGTAAAAATAGAAATTCGGGTAAATTAGGGTTTCCGTCATAAAAAAAGCTGTTAGCAATAAAAAAATCTTTTCCAAATAAAAATCTACCGATTTAATTCCCAAAATGAAGTACATAAAAGTTTTTTCAAAGTGCTTTTCAATATTTAAGCGACATGGACGGATTTTAAAGGGATCTAGAGGGCAGATATAGCCTGTAGACAGAAAACAAGACGATGAATTACTTGAACACAGCAATAATATTGAACGTGTTTATATATGAAAGGATAGTTCCAGGAAAAAATTTCAACAGTATTTTAAATTTTATTTATATTTATAAAATAAAAATTCGAGTAAAAACCAATTCCGTTAGGAAAAAAGCTGTTTGCAATAAAATTTATAGGCCAAAAAAATCTAATTTCATAATAATAATTATATTATTACTTTTAATTTTACAATCATCAGATTGATGGTTGTGCAGTTCCATCCGTGGAGCCCCCAGCGGTCGTGACAGCAATGAGGCGTTATAAACCTACTGTTATTTGTATTTTCTAGAGGATACTGGGATACGCCGCATTCATACCAAAGAAATCATGACGGCTGAACTTATGGAGCGTGTGCGTCCCGTTATGGGATCTCAGTTGAACGAGCATAATAAAAAAACAGCTGTGAACACGAATGCGGTGCTGGTGGTTGCCTACGGCTTCGGGATCTTGAGATAGACGAAGGATCTGGAGGTGTTAGACAGACGGATGTGGAATTCACCTCACAACGCGTACGTCATCCGAGAAGTTTTACTACTCGCTTCCATCTGTCAAGGGAAAAAAGAAAGAGAGGTGACATCAATTTTCTTGGGGTTCATGCTAAGCAGCTGCAAAATCTCAAAGATTATTTCTTATTAGAAAGGCACTTACCGGCTTGCTTCATATGGAAATAGCGAACAAATACGACTGTCTGACTACACTACGTCTTGCGGACACTGGCTTCCAACCCCTGGGAGATGCTGCAACTGATGACACCGAATAGAACAGAGGCAAGCTGGTGAACTACATGGTTGATATATATAAAAAAAATATGCTACACGATAGAGTGGGTTATGATGCTTCCTTCAGGTGACTCAAGAACACCGGGCTGTTTGTTCCGAGGGATTTTATTCCGTGATTCTAGACTCGGTTATTGGCACGCTAAGTTATTAGAAGCACATAATAAAGAATACCGCGGTACTTTCAGACCGCTGTCGTCTGTGTGACGCCTACGTATGAGTCCATTAATCGGGACTCATTCGTGGTTGAGAGATGCCGGGAACTAGTTCCGAAAAAGTATAGGTATCGTCACAATAACATACCGAGAATCCTTAATCAGAAGATCGCTGTAAACCTGAGACTCCTCGACTGCTCTAAAAATCATTCTATAGGAGTAAGCCGACTGTGCTGAGTATAAAGAAATTAATTGAATATTCTGTTAGCCATATGAGGTATCCTGTAACCACCGCATGAATTATTAATTTCAGTACATCCGTATACGTCCTTATAGGCGAACGTCACATCCTGAAGCTCTCTTCTTGCCTTAAGAGTCATGATTTTACACCGTCTACATCTATCCTCGTAGGATGGAGAATTTTCAGTAAAAACAATATATATTGGAAAACAGTCTTCTCAGGATCGCTTCTATTATCACTGGTATCATCCCTCTTGCAAGTTTTAAATCGTAGAACGGTACTCAAGCACCGGTCAAACGACGGTGAGATGTAAGCGCACGACGCTGTTTACTGATTGGATGTGGCGGCTAACCCAAAACAACTCAACGTGTCTTCTTGGCTTGGCCAAAATCTTCACAACATGGCATGTAAAAACTATCTTCCTATCAAAATATGAAAAAATCTAACGTAATCAATGTAAAGGAATACAGAGAAATGTCTATACGCCTATTTTAGACATTTCTATATATAGAAATGTCTATATTAACATCTATATTCCTTTACCCAAGGTAAAGGAATTCAGAGAAATTACTTAAACAGATCTAAAAATCACAGCTAATTGTAAAATATATGAATAAATTCTAATAAAATCAACGGTTAAAAACGGTTGACTAAAAAAAAATCTTATGTAAAAAATAGCTTATGGAAATTATTAATTGCGATAAAATTCGCCTGTCAAACAACAGCTCTTTATTGATCGTTTTTTTTTCTATTATTAAATAATAGTCTAAATAGAAAAAAAAATTGTTGGATTTGCTTATAGATTAAGAGATAGAAGAGGTATCAGTAGAATAATATTACCCATGAAATTCTACTACTACTACTACATTCGCAAAATAATTAGTTAACAGGTAACATTTAAAAATCTGTAATAATAAAATTTTTATACTTTAATCCATTACTACGAACTATTCTATAAAAAAGAACATAACTGTTAGTCGCCAAAAAAATTTCAATCTCTGTAATCCAAAATAAATACGTTAAAAAATGAGGTTGGAATGTAAAATAATTATTCTATTTGGAAAGAATGAATTCTCAATATAACAAAATGAATTCCAATTCTCATCCAAACCATTTAGTAAAAAAAATTCAATTAACTATGTAAAAGGAAAATAAAATTTTCAACGAATCGCGAAAACATACCTTCAAAACAACTGAAATTTAGATGAATGTTAAAATTAAAACCACAATTTATTCGTGTCATTAAGTACAAAAAACAAAAACTTAAAAAAAAACAAATAAAAACTATCTAAATAAAATTTAATTAAGTAATTTTGAAAAAAAATGTAAATGGTAAACATAAAACTATTTTATCATAATTAATCTCTTTTGGCATTTCATAGATTATTTGACCATTTGAGATTATTAGACCTAAAACCTATCTAAGTAAAGTTTTTGGATATCACCGACTATTGGCCCAGGGGATGGAAAGAATAAGGTTTCGTATACATACAAAAATCATATAACCGATTGATTATATATAAACATAAAAAATCATAATCGATTCGATACTGTGCATTAACAGGCACAGTATCGAATCGGTTTAAAGTGGTCATTAGTCCTCTAAACGTTACCTAAAACGTCTGAAACAATTTTTGATACGACCAACCCTTAAAAGGAATGACTAAAATGTTGCTGGAGTTGTAAGAAGATGGGGTTTGTCGTATATAAAACTCGTGAAACTTTTTTTCAGATCCCACCATTGTCGTATTGGGTAAATTTGAAGTTTTTCTTAACTTTAAGATGGAAATTTGTTTTATCCCGTATTTAACACAGGTGAAATCTACCTCCGCCTTCCGGCGAGCCGGAAGGGATTTTTTTTATTTAATGAGATGTGCGGGACTCGTCTGTATGATCATTTAGCCCGAATGGAAATTTGTAGTGGTAGTTTTTTTCTTTTTTCCGTTTTATTTTTCTTCTGGGCGATGATAACGCGAAAGCGTTTTTCATCCTTTGAAAAAATTAAAAATAAATATTTGAAAATTGAAAAATAAATACTAATCAATTATTTGTTAAATTAAATTTTTCTTCCTAAATTAATTACAAAAGTCCAGTGTTTACTTTCATTTTAATCTACTAATCTTTAGGTACCTAATTCTATATATTTAATTTTTTTACAGAATCAAATGTAATTTTTAAAAAACAAAAATTGCGTATATTGCCTTTAAAGTTAGAGGAAATAACAAGATTGGTTAGTTTATATTCCTGATCCTACTTAAACTAAATTACATTTTAAATCTAATTTATTTAAAATAAATTTCCTATATTTTAAACCTAAAACATCTTTTCGTTATTATGCAGCTTTATTGTCTTAGTTAATATGAAAGGTGCCCAGTAATTGCGAAGTATCATATAATTTTTTTATTATTACATCTTGATTATTTTACACGCATAATAAACAAAGGACAAAGCGTATTATCTTAATAATAACTTTATTATTTTTTAATAATTAAATATATATATATATATAACTAAAGATTATAAAAAAATGTAATAAACATATTATTTCTTGAAGGCAAACCGTATGTCTATTTTTATAGGCGCGTATTAAAAAATGCTGTACACGTTTAATAAATACGGATTCTTCTGTATACGCCAAATGATTATAAAATGTTATTATTATTATTATTATTATTATTATTATATTCACTGTTTTATTTAAATAAATTATAGACTGAAATGAATGTACGATATATTTTATTTGCATTACATTAAATAAATCTACCCTAGAATGGGTATGCTTAAATAAAAACAAGTCACGTCCAAAGAGATAAAAAAATGTACTATTGAAATTTTCTTATCTAATAAGGAAATACATCCTATAATACTTAAAAATTATTTTTATTCGTCCATAGGTACAACATAAGTTCAGTTTGCAAGAAACAAACCTTTTCTTAATTAAAGATTTCGTTGACTTTTTTACTAATTACTAATTTAAATTTTTCAAATATTATTTCCCAAATTTATAAGAACTTACGAAAATAAAATAAATATTTATTATAATCAACATCCTTAAGGATTATTCATTGTTATGCAAAGAAAAGTGTCACTTTTTCTTTATATAAAAAACTTTACAAAGAGATAAACTTTGATAAAAGTTGACCACGTTCTTTATACAAGCGAAACATTAATCACAAACTATACTCGTTTTTTAAAAGTATTTGTTATGGATAAAATGATTTGACACGGTTCGTAATGTAATAGGCATACAACGATTCAAAGGTAGATAAAAAAAATAAAAGAGGAATTGTGTATAAGCTTTTTATTGAATACGCATACAAACACACAATTTTTTACTACATTTTCCCTTTAAGAGGGGTTCTGCACTAAGAATATTTTCGTATTCCTGCGAGCATAATGGAAAAATTCCAAAATATAATGGATACCGAATGACTGCAGTACCGCATAGTTATGCTACATCAAAATAATTTCCGAATATTTATTTATTAATAAATGACATACGTGGTGCCGTCTAGTGTTCCTTCCCCTCCTGAATCTTGCGATCAGTGATAAAGCAGTGTAAATTTTAAATATTATTAAATATGATAACGATGAAAGTATCATACCTTTTACGTCTATTCCTACATTTACTAGGACTAGGAAAACTCAACTAGAAAAACACCAAATCCAGTTTTGCGCATCAAAATTTGTAACTTTAGCAAACGTTGTTATAGATTTGTTGTTGAACATGTTGCAAGCGTTTACGGAGGTCCCAAATTACAAGCTTACAGAACAAATTCATTTTAAAAAGTTCGTATTACTAGATTTATGTTTCTCAATTTCGATATTTTTATTATATCTAACGTAAATTAGACTCAAACGTTTTTCAAGTTTGATTACAAATATAGAATTTCAGGATAATGTTGTAATCCAGTTCTTTCTTTATGAAACTGTTTTTGTTTCGTTAAAATCGATTAAAAATTAATGGAGATATTTAAGATCGCGTGAAACATATTATGCTTCTACATGCGTAGGTATAAAACACTTTTAAAGTTGGTCGTGGGCGGCTATAGAAATCACAATCAGCTGTGCGCCATTATGTCAAGATCGATACCACTTCATGATTGGCTGAATTAAAAGAATGAAAACAGTTAAATATACCAATGATATATTTTATAAACGCTGATAACAGTCACATAACTGAACTTTTCATGATTTACAAAGAGATGAAAATTTTTGATTTTTCACAAATTACGAGTTGAAAATATTTCACCGATCTTTTTGAAGAAACTTATTTTTATACCGTGGAATTTATACCAAGATACCTAATAATAAATTTAAAAACTGTTAAAATTGTCCCAATTCTGATAACGCATTACATAAGAAAGATAATAAAACAGATAGATTGTTGGAACAGTAAAAAAATTAGGAAAGTTTAAAAACTTCTTTTTATGTAGAGTAGAAAGTGTTCACGATGGTAATTTATTGAAAAAAAAAAGTTAATATGCTGAAAAAAAAACAATTATACATTTTTAGGGGTATTGGTAATGCATTTTTAAAATGTTTCCAGTATTTCTAATATAATATTTAAATCGGCTTTAATCCACGCAAAAGATGACTACAATCCTCTATGAATAAAGCTCTTCTTCAATCTTCCACTCCCAGTCCAGTTAAAAAAAAAATATATATATATATAAACGAGGAACCTACCATATGTACAGTTGGATCTCCTCCATATGAGGAGCCACCTAGATCTCCAGATATCATTACTTTGGAAGTTTTTGTTTGGTGATTTCTTAAATGTTTTTTGAACTAAAAAAAAGATCAAGATTTGGACGATTTAAAAGAGAGAAGTGTTGAAGCTGTTGGTCAAATAACGCCGCAGATGCTCCTAAGCACCTTTCTTTCTTTTTCCTGTTTAGCCTCCGGTAATTACCGTTTAGATAATTCTTCAGCGGATGAATGAGGATGATATGTATGAGTGTAAATGAAGTGTAGTCTTGTACATTCTCAGTTCGACCATTCCTGAGATGTGTGGTTAATTGAAACCCAACCACCAAAGAACACCGGTATCCACGATCTAGTATTCAAATCCGTGTAAAAATAACTGGCTTTACTAGGACTTGAACGCTGTAACTCTCGACTTCCAAATCAGCTGATTTGACTCCTAAGCACCTGGCAAGAGTTAGATTATCGCCTAAACGTCTGCCGAGCTACAGAAGGTGCACAAATTGAATTCGATTAACCTACATTAAAACTTGATGAGTTGTGTTTATTAAAAGAAAAAATAACAAATTATATTAACCGATTATTTTAATATAAGCTATTACTTTTGGACACCTTTAGCCCAGACTCCCGGTAGTTATCCAAAAAAAAAAGAAAATGGAATTACAAATTCAATTATAGATCATAAACGTTTAGTTACACATGTGAAATTTATGAGGTGATAAATTAATTAAATTGGCACTTTGAGTATAAAATTTGAACGAGATATTGCGGTAGTTTTTAATGGCAAGCGGTCAAAGTCAATCTACGCTACAAAAAATTTAAAAACAAAATCGTACTTTTAAAAAATTATTACAGATAAAAATCACGTAAATTTTTACGCGATTTGTTTTGAAATCGGGTCGATAGATTTTTTTATGAGTGTTCAAAATCAAGGATATATTATTTCTTCACCGCCATTAGGTATAATTATATAGTACCTAAGATATCAGTTATGACTGTATTAATCGGCTAAATAAGGTAACTTATTAGTATTCCTTCCACTTTAAGCACGATTAATATTACCTTCCTCTCTCACATCACAAATTAATGTTGTAAGGTCATATAGTTATTATGTCGAAGTAACAGGTAATTTTCCCGTAAAAACTTTATAGTTATTCGTACTAGATGTAATATAAAAAAAATCTATATAGTAATTCTTACAACAAGGTTGAACAAGGTCAGATTTTAATAGGTTTAATATATAATCAAATGAATTGCTTGTAAATTAAACTTCAGAAAAATGTCTTTTGACATATTTACACAACGAATTATTATTACACTTAAAGTACGATGTTAAGATTAAAAAATAAAAATAACTGCAAACATCGAGTTCAACGAACATACGGGAGATATAAATGAATAAAATATTTATTAAAAAACTAGCCAAATCCAGCAATGATTCGCTATTGCTAGATATGAGTCTAATACATATATATATATATTAAAGGAACATAATTGAAAGTTTGATAAAAAATTTAAAAACTGAACTTACGGAACCCTACAAAATTTAACCTTTCACTTTTCCCTTTTTCCCCGCGCGTAAAACGGTTCAGTAGTTTTTTAGCTACAGAAGGCACACATACTAACATTACCTTTTATATATATAGAAGAAGAAAGCCTGTTTGTAAATTGTTTTGTTTGTTTCGAAAATATCTCGACACCGGTGCCACCTAGCGGGTCCATTTTTCGCAGAGGTATTTCTTTCTACGTAAGTAACACGTATTCTAAATACGAGCATCGAACCGTAAATAAAATTTTTCGAAATATCTGGACCTCAGTAATACCTAGCGGGTCCAAACTAATTCAGAAATCTTCGCGGGCGTGCGCAAAACAGTTCATCAAAGTTTCATCGTAATCAGATGAATGATATAGAAACGAAAAAACCAACATCTACAAATGACAGGTGATAAATGCCAAGTTGTATCTAATTAATTTGCCAAACTAGAAGCAATTAACAATATTTTATAATAAATGTTATTCTAGCGATATGATGCGGTAAATTAAATTTTATTCGTAAATCAAATTAGCTTATATCAGTTTGTTTTTCTTACCGAATCATGTGTATACAAGATATTTGTCATCTAATCATGTTAGATCTTTGGCTAATGAGGTTAAAACATAATAGTAAGGTTCTTATTTTATTTCATAATAATTTTCTACCAATTTATCCCTCGTTATAACTGTAATTTTTCTTTTAAATATATAAATTTAATTTATAAATTAAATTATAATTCTTTTTAAGATTTGCCAATTAACTACGTTAATTTTTTTTTAAATTACTTTAAAGCATAATAATACATTTTATAAGCGGTATAACTTTTTATTTATTTATTTTTTTTTAACCTCCAGGTCCACCGTTAGGTATTGCTTCAGAGGATGAGAGACGAATGATTTGTATCGTGTGTGAAAACGCCATGCCTGACCGGGATTTGAACCCGGGATCTCCGGATGAAAAGCCGAGACGCTACCACTCGCGCCACGGAGGCCGACAAGTGGTATAACCTATGAAAAGTTAAATGTTTAATTACTTTTTAATTTATATTAACTTTTAACTTTAATTAAGTATTAGTAAGAAAAAAGTGATCTTTTTTTTTTCAACAATTAGGTCATTTTTAGATCATAGAGAAACAATTTTTCTGAGTCAGGAGTAGTATTAATAAAAAAAATTATTCATTTACTTTAATTAAAAATTATAATTAACTATCAATAGAAAATAAAAAAATAATTTTAAATTATTTCAATATTCAGATAAGGGCTATAAAGTGTGTCCAGGCTAAAAATATCCAAACGTAACAGCTTATATTAAAGGAATTAGTTAATATAATTTAATAATATTTTTTTAATAACACAGCGATCGCCTCACTAAGTTTTAATGTATGTTAGTCGAGTTTAATGTGTGCATCTTTCGTAACTCGGCAGATGTTTAGACGATAATTTAATTTTTGCCAGGTGTTTAGAATCATAGGGGTTATTAGACCAACAGCTTCAACAATTCTGAGTTTTAAATCGTTCAAATTTCGAATTTTTCTTCGGTGCACAAAACGTTTAATAAATCCCCAAACAAAAAAGTCTAAAGTAGTGATATCTGGAGATGTAGATGGCCGTGCAATTGAACTTCCTCGTCCGATCCAACATCCGGAGAAAGTCATCATGTTCAAGAACATGATAAAATCTCGATGAAAATGTGTTGGAGCAGCATCTTGTTGGAAACTGAAGCTTGCGGAATCCGAAAAACAGCAACGTTCTCAAGCTTGTCGACGTAGAGATTCTTCCGTCAGAGTAAGCTCCATTAAAAAAAAACAAAAAAAACGGACCGATGACGCCAATTTTGTGCGGTTTAACTGACGTCCGGTATGTCCCTTTCATTTTTGTTCACTGTCGGGATTTTCATTAACCCAGATTCGACGACTGTGTTACTTAACTTTCCCGTACGTATGAAAGGTTGCCTCACCGCTAAATAACAAGGTATCAAGATAATTAGGATTATTTTCGACACGATGTATTACCTCTAGAGCAAACCGATAACGTAGCGACAATCATTTGATTTAATGTGACGAAAGTTGTAACTTGAAAGCTTGCAAACGGAGCCAATATTTAGAACAATGTCATAAACAGTGGAAAGAGGAATTTGAAATTCGTAATTAGCTGCCTAACTGACTTTCCAGGACTGGCAGTGAATGCATCGCGTACGATCCACAACCTCGTCAGTAACTGAAACTTTTGAAAAATTTCCAATTTGTGAACTAAGCTTCCAGTCTTTCTTAAAATCGTATCCCACAGACGAATAGTCTTGGATATAGGTGGATCGATGTTCCATTCGGTTTGAACACACAACCGATTGAAACTCCGCTTATGAAAGCAAGCACTAAACCTTCTGCAATGTGGTCCTCATCTCGACCGACTACAATTGTATTGCGAGTCGGGTTGCTTGCGCATGCATATTCTGACCTTGAGAGTATTCAGAACAAATGTTTGAGATATTTCCTGTTGATTGAGCCTACGTTCAAAAGATTATGACTACTGGTTTTCTAAATATAGGCCATTACTTTGGCCATTTCTTTACCCAGGATGTACGACAAAGAATAGTTAGCCAAGGTTCTGAATCTTCGTTATTTTAAATTCATGAATATAATGTTTTATACATATTTTATGACGATACAGAACCTTAAACTTATTTTTATATCGTATAATTACGAAGATGCCTTTTGGTTGTTAAAGTTACAAATATGAATTTAATGGTTGATAAGTTAATCAAACACGCTACTTGGTGAAGAAATCTGAGCAAGATGTTGCAGTAGTTTTTAATGGAAAGCTATAATAGTCAATCAACGTAAGAAAAAAAACGGTCTTATTTTCATTGTCACAACAAAAACACATTTAGGAAATTAATAGGAAAAAAAAATCATTTAAATTTTGATGCAACATGTTTCGAAATGTCTTGAATAGTTATTTTTTATAAGATTTCAAATTTGAGTAAAATTTTTTCCATGTAAAATGATTCACTTCTATTTAGTTTTCTTATGCTAATATAACAGCAATCATACGTGTGGTAAAAGTGACTGTAGAAGTGGGAGTCAGAATAGAACCCGAGCGTGTAATTAGGAATGGAAATAAGGTCGATGTATGTATGAAAAAACTTTACGTAAAAAAGTGTTTTATATTTTTAACAATTATTTTTATATAGATTTAGAAAATAATTTTTAACAGGAAATATAGTTGAATAAACCAATATTTTTTTAAACCAAAAAAATAAATATTTAATTTTTTTTTTTAATTTATTTTTATATTTTATTCTCTACAAAACTGTAAAGATAAATAATATAAGTAGATAAAAAAAAAGAGGTCACCCCCAAACGAAGTATCTCAAGTACTCTTGGGGATACGCCATGTCTTACACTTTAATAAACATTGTCTCAAAACATAAACAAGTGCGATCCATACTATTTGCTCTCGGTAAAATAATTCGATAACGTTCATGAAGCGTAAAACTTTTTATATTTCCCCTTCCAAACATCATAGAAAATTAGGTATTTACTAAATACTTTTTGAACAAATCGTGCTATAGGAAAAACTAATTTTTAATTCATTATTCCTACTAGGATTATAAAAAAAAATTACAATAAATAACCTAAAATACAAAATGATCTAAAGTAACATTGAATCTGAAACGCTGAGTAACAAGAGGGAAATTTTGGTTTTTAAGTTGGTAATAATCAGCCGATTACAATTACTATTCAACTGTTTTTCAGTTAATTCTCGCACCTGAATTGAAATAACGATATTTAAATTCAAAAATCGAAAAAAGTTTTAACGCTTCAATATTGGTAGAACGCTGCTGTCGTCCGTAATGAATTTCATATAAGATTTCGTAATTCTTCACTACAGACCCGTCAATATTTGCGTAAAATAAACATAAAATTGTAAAATACTCGTTGGAGACTTGACCTAATATTTTAAAAAATCAAGAACGTTTCCGTAAGAATGGAAATACCGGAACAAGTTTACGAAGAATTCTAAATAATTGAGGTTTAAAGTCATCGGTCGAGTTTATTTCATACGCTGATAATTTTGACAGAAGAGTGGAATTTTATGAGTAACTTATTATTCTTTGGAAAGCAGCGTCTTCTTTCTGTTATGTCACTGCTATAGTCTGAGGAAACACGCTTCATATCTGAATAATCCAGTAAGCCATCACAGTTGTGTGTGTGTATTGCTTTAATGAACATTCTCTCGCGTAATTATGGAGAAAAACTTATTCCCGGAGTTTATATTTGGAGTTTTGAGACGAAAGATATAACAGGCAATTCGTACATTGAATGTATTACTGAGCTATTAATCGACCTTATGTTTAACATCGGCCATCTGTATTAAGGCAAAGCTACTCCTTATTGTGCTATTCAAATCTGATACCAACTCGTTAAACATTTCTTAAATTGAATTGCCACCAAGCCTATATGATTTTATGACCCCTCGTTATTTTTCGTTTTAAAGAATCGTCAAGCATATGGTAAGTTCTAGAAATCTAAATGATCTGAATCATCTCATGCTGCCAATCGACTGATTTTATAAATCGTAATTCAATATTTAAACATTACCCGGAATGCATAAGAGTAGAAGGATAACACTTTGAACACTTCCACTAAAGTGAATTAAACACGTAATACTAAGAAACTTTCTTTTTTTGACGTGAAACGTCTTTAAAATCACACGGAAGCATACGGGTACCACACAGAACTTTTTAGCCTAACGAAAGGATCTATATCGTCCTGCTTTAATAACGCCTTAACTATTATTAGTTTCAGAAATATAAATGCGGTGTCATTTTATAACTTACATTTTCAGCCCGCCGATACGACTTTCAATTTGCGTCATTAGCGAGCGGATTGGCGGGAAAGGGGACACAGCGCAGATCGGCCAAAACTGGCGCTCTCGCTCATTTCCATTCAGTGTAGCTCACGACTTACGACGTGATAGCGCGGTGATTCATGTATTTGTGTTTAGAGTTTGTAAAGATAGATCGATTTAATTAATAATGAGTGTAATTTGGACAATATTTATCTGTAAAAAATTAAAGTAAACATGTAAAAAGTATAAAAATTTAATATGTCAGCGACAGCTCGCGCAAAAATCAGCGGGAAATATAAATTACACATTTCGTTGGAAAGAGGAGGTTATGGGCCACGCACAAGTATCCCAGTATCCGGTGCCGAGCTAGCGAGACTGTTTCGGGAGCGTCGCAAAGCTGTCATAGCGCGTTCAGTGAACGACGCCGCAACCCGAGCACCTGTACCGCTGCTGTACCCGAACTAATAAATATAACGAGTGAAGATAATACACATAAATCTGTCGAAGACGCCCCGGGCTGATGGATTCAACATCAGTCGAATTGATGCGATGCAGGACCATTGAGGTGCAGCGGTGCAGCGTCAAAACGGTATTTGAAAACAATCCGTTTGGTCTATCTTTGATTCGACAGATTTAAAGCAGGCAAAAGCTCGCAACATTCCTTTTTTCAGACTAAATTCGGCGAAAATATAGCGCCATTTCGTTTATGTAGTACCTGTAGCAAGTCGATAGATGCCAATAAAATCCCGACGCTGTCGCGTTCGTTAACATTTCACGTTAAATAAACGGCCGTGCGCCCCACCCAAGTTTTTTCAATAATTGTTTATTAACAGTTTTCTAATTAGTAAGTATAAAAACTGACTTTAGATGAACCGGCATTAAAAATTCAGTAGAATTGAATGAGATTATGAAAGGGAATTACGATACAAAAAAAAAGAAACGAAAATACCTTAACTTATTATCTATGAATAAGGGATTAGATTAGATAATAATAAGAGGTGTATATTATCAAACGATTACTGAAAACAAAATTACAATACATCGTTTTAAAACAAAATAATAAATTACATTAAGCAAAAAACAAATTTTTGATATGCGATAAATGTAATATCACTTACATGAATAAATTATGGTTATTTAAACAAGTATTATCTATATTATATCTATATAATATAAATACATTATATAGATATATATTTCATATATTATACTAGCACCCTCGTCCCGGCTTCGCCCGCTCTATATGGTTACGTGCGTTTCCCGTCCCGGTCAATATTTTATTTTATTTTATGTTTTTTAGTCAATTAATCAATCAAAGGCAGGTGGATCCAGTCACGACTCACCCTTAAAAAACTAAATTAAAAAAACCCCGAAATTGGACTTAGATATTTATCTGAAGAGTATTTGGAAGTCCAAATCTACTAAATATCAAACAAAATACTCAGTATAGTCAGAGATATTCAGCACGAGATATTCAGTTTAGTATAGTCGGAAACGGGGAAAATTCAAAATTTTTACCTTTCTTCACCGTTTTCAAGGTCGAATTTCACAAAAATGTATAAATTTGTTATTAGATATTTACATGAAGATTACACGTACCAAAATTCAAATCCATATTTTAATTCGTTACCAAGAAATTAAAAAAATAGCCGGGTTTCAAAAAAAGGATAAAAAATCATTTTAATTTTTCCAACTCGGAATTTCAAATAATCAAGAAATTGGTTTTTAAATGTACATATAGGTTTACACATATCAAAAACCAAGCTGATATTTACATTTACTACCCAGAAATTAAAAAAAAAAAGAAAAAAATTACTATAAATTTCATTTTTACTCCATTTTAAAACTTTAAATGGGAAACACTTTAAACACAATTATTTAAAGAAAAATCCTTTCTTAGTGTGAACTTACACCGTAACGAGATTGTATATATAAATTTTCATCGATTTATCTTTAATAGTTTTTTGCTGGGCGCTGATTATGAACCACATGTTCTTTTTACACACACACACACACACGCGCGCACACACACGCACAGACACACACACACACACACACACACACACACACGCACGCACACGCACATATATATATATAATTTTGCAGTAGTGATGACTAGAATATATTAAACGAAGAGATTTTTAAAAAACTTTTAATAGGATAGACTACTAACACAAATTTAAACAATAATCCAGGTTTTTGCAACGAGAATACTTCCGAAATATAGTAGTCGTGAACAAAGGGGGATTGAAATATCAACCGCAGAGTTTGAACGAGGTCAGAAAAAGCAGCCAACTGTAAAAAACTGAAACACCCTTGCCAATATTCACACTAATACCAACCATACTTAAAACAGAATATAAATGAAGCGTACATCTATCTAATTACTTATCGCTACATCCTTTCACAGAAGAATCCTTTGTTCACAGGATTTAATAAAAAAGTAAATCTTTAATATCGTTAATTTTAAATATATTAAATAATTTTATACAATATTTTATTGAATAACATAATGAGACATTATGAAAAATTTAATAGCATAACATCAATTACATTAAAATGAAGCTCAAAATTAAAATATCACAATTTACTTTAATATTTTCAAACCTTGGTAAATTTAGTTTTTTAGATTAAAATGCCGACCTCCCGGCCGAGTAGATAGCGTCTCGGCATTTTATGTGGAAGTCTCGGGTTAGAAACCCGGTCAGGGATAACATCTTTTCATATGCTACCGATTTCCACCAGGCTAATGACCTTAGCTGTTTATGCAGACTCTTTGATAACTAAAAAAAAGATTAAAATGATTTAATAAATTTTAAACGTATTGTATTTTAAAGATATATAGTGCGCATTACTCAGCCTAATAATAATGTTGAAAAGCTATCTCGTGAAGAATTAACGATATGAATTTATAAGTTAATAATGATGATATGGTGGTATTCTACGTAGCAAGTTAAAAGCATTTCAGAAAATTTTTTATAGTACATTAATTTTTAATAAATCTTATTATACTTAACATTTTATTAAAGCTATTAAGAGAGACTACAACAGATAAACGCGTACTGTAATATTGTAATATATTTTCATATGTATATACAAATAAGGAAACAAAAACTGAGATTGAATGAGTAACATTCAAGTTGATAAGTATCATTAGCGCTGGTCCACGAAGCTGTTGACTAAAATTATAATATTTATATGATAAAGAGAAACACATTATGGCAGAGTACACTACACATTCCTCTAAATATTAGATTAGATTTTTTCCTCTGAAGATTAGATTATCAATTTGTTCATCGATCTATTTGGATAGAAATTCTTTGGTCTTCTTCAATACATTTGGACTTGTCTCATTCTAGAGTAAACGATATTCAAATATTTTTTCCGGTAAATAAAAAGCTTCAAAATATTTCCTTATTGCACCTTCAAATCCGTACTGTATCGTTTTTTGTATTTCTAGTGTAACGATTGTAATTTTCCCGAACATAATGTGCTTTGCTATCACTAGATGATTTTTAATTTTTATACCGTTCAGCCCGCTTATATCGTGTAACTAACTGTCTTGTCGATAAAGTGCGATCTTTATTGTGCATGCCTTTAATGATTTGTTTGAAAATTACATTCAGAGATGAGAGGACGTTATTCCTCGCATCTACCCAGGCAACGTAACCATACTGGAGAATAGAGTAAATTATTCCGTAGTATATTGATAGCACTTGTTTTTCATCGAGGAAATTCCCGACATTTTAATTTCTTTTAATATAAATGGCAGTTATTCTAATCTTTAGTCGTGATTCCATTTCAAGTGGATGTCTACAAAAACTACACATTTCTTTCTTTTCAGTAAATTGAATGCGTTATTGATGTTTACTCTATCTTTTAGTGACACAGACATACTGTCCTTTTAGCATCCGATCGTCATATATATGTTCCTGCATTTATAGAGAGTTTATTCACTTTGAATCAATTTAGAATCTTTTTTAAATTCGTTTTGAATTTTTGCAACTGTCTTGTTCCATCGATACATCTACAAGAAAGACAGTTTTCTATCACCGAAAAGATTGCTTCATAATGACCACATTCATCATAATGATTGTTGACACGTAAATAAAAATGGGGTCGATATACCACCCTGGAGGACACCACTCTCTACTGCTGTTCAGTGCTGAAATTTTTACCGATTCTCTGTGGCGGCTCGTTCCTAAAATTAATAAGCACAATGTGCTTAAAAACCGTATTCGGTTTAACCGAATAAATAATAAAATATCAATACGGATAATATTTTTTAGTATTATTAGATAATAATTTTATAAAATTTCTGCTTAAAAACACTATAGTCCAACGGTGCTTAATTTAAATTTCCATGTACACAGAAACAAATAAATAATTAGTTTTTACTAATTACCTTCTCCTTCGCTCTTCCAGCGTGATTTTGGGCAGATTTGGCAAGCAAAGAGCCCTTGCTTCCGCCATCTTTTGATCGCTACTGAAAAAACAACTAAACCGTTTTCCTATTCCTTCCACCGACTAAAGTAGAACAGGAAATAAACAAGGAACGTTCCATATACACGCGGAGTAAAAAAAAACCTTCCACCAGCACGCCAGTTTCGACACTGTGGAGCGATAGTGTTCTCTGTCCTTCGCAGCCGCGCGTGCAGCTTTCTATGTGCGCATGCACAACAGGCAAACAGCCCGCCGCTGGAACTGTGAAGCGCACAGTTCCATACAAAGATTTTTTTACATTTTTCATAAACTGGGGTATGGTTACCGACATTAAGCTTAAGGATTGTATACGTATAAAGAAACAATTTTTTAAAAAAAAGGGCTCATTATATTACTGTTATCGATAATATCAAATGGAAATAGGGGGTGCTGCAGTTCTACAGTGCCTATATGCGAGCCGCCAATGCCGATTCTTGTTTCCTGTGTTCTGACAGAGAGGAAGCTTTTAAGTAACTTTTGCGCATCACCTCTGAAACCTTTTTTGTAATAAAATATCGTGATCTAACGTGTCAAATGCCTCAGTGAGATCCACTAAAATCGAAAGTGAAATTTTTATTTGAGTTTAATGATGCTTTTATATATTCCATTAACTTTGCCAAGGCGTCTGATGTTGAAGAATTTTCTACAGGCTATGCCGATACTCAAACAAAAATTTCTACCGGTCCGAAAAAATCTGTAGGTAAGTTATCAAAACAAAGCGGTGAAGAATACAGGTCTTTCCATAAGATTCTTTACGGTTTAAATTTGAAATCGTACCGTATAGCAACGGTGTAACATGTTAATAGAACAGATAAACTGGAACTTCATAATCTTTGCGACCGGCTTCTCAAAAAAAAAATTACCGATGGACAGACAGACCAGACGCTGGATTTCATGTCAGATGAGGCACGGTTTCATTTATTCCTGGCAAATTAATTCGCACAGTACCAGGTATCGGATGACTGAAAATCCTCACCAGATGTTTGAACCTCCACGATGAGAAAATCGGTGTATAGCGTGCTCTTTCTGGTCTGCTCTTTCTGATTACTGGCGCGCTTTCCCACGGTTTTTATAGAAGAACGATCTGTCAATAGAGGGCATTGTTGTCTACGTTTCCCAGATTTTTCTATTGCGAATTTTTTCTTCGGGGCTATTTGAAGGATAGAATTTATAAATCCCATCACATCGATGAACCGAAGACAAAGATTAAACAAAAATCGACAGCATCAATAACTATGTTCTCGTCAGGTTACTCTCAACTGTCAACTATGACTATTTAAGTACAATAAATCGTCGCTGTGTAGAAAGCTTATTTCGAATTATATTTATAAAAATATGGTAAATACGCAAACTTTTATTAATGCAAATACAAAATTTAATTTATATTGTCATTTTTCGATTTCATTCATAAACTTTTACATACCGCAACCGTGTTTAGTTTGAGCTATTTGCTTTGAGTTTGCGCATCTGCTACTTAGAACGAAGTTAAAATCAACGGTCATTAATATTTCCTTAATTAATTAAAAAAATAATTACGTTTGGTATATTCAAGTCCAGAACACAGTTCTACGATTATCACAGTTCTACGAGGAGTAACTATACTCCTTATCGAATACCATCAGTCAAAAATTATAAATTATATATTAACTGGTAAAACGAATCATCTAATTTAATAATTTTAATGTATTAATGTATTTGTTTTATGTTTTAATGTATTTTAATGTTAATGTATTTTTGCGTGGTTATTTTTTTATGCTAAATATTTTTATTCTTTTATATTTCTTTTTATTTTTATTTTTTTATTCAACAGTTTTACAATATTTTATGTATGTGAGTGTTGGAAAATAAAGTAATTGTGTAAGACATACGATAATTGGAGGTCAGTTTAATCAAAACATGTCCACTGTCGACTGTGTTAATTAATGACTGTACGAAGAAATTACTTCACACTTACGCAAAGATAGAGCGAAACTCTTTATTAATAAAAGCTTTCTCTTCACAATGTTTCCTACTAACACTTTTCATCTAAATAAATAAAAATTTATTTCATTTTACAAGTACATGACAAATTTTTCAACAAATATTTCGTTACAGAATAAAAGTGGTTTTCAAAAGAAAAAAATAACTCGTAAAATATTTTATTTAAGAATTTTAAGATTTAATATTGTAAACTAAATAGGTTTGGTCACGTTGTAACAAAATCTTATATAACTACCGCCGTTAGATTACGGTGAAATATTTTACGACGTAATCTTTTACCGTTTACAATCAACTTGATGCAATCCAGAGTGAAAGTAGAAAAAAAACAATATATGTGTCTTCGATGGAATAAACAGTTTTATAATGATGATTTTACTACTAAAAAAATGCAAGAATAACAAATAAAAAACGTTAAATCTGTTAATAAAATTTCAAATATGAATCTGAACAAAAGACCCATTTCTGGTGTAAGCGGTAGTAAAATCCTTGATTAAAATTTTAGAAATTAAGTTGTTTAAAAAAAAAATCCTGCAATGAAGTGCATAACATTGTCGGCTAAGAAAACCAATAAAAATTTGAAATTTCGAATTTTTTATTTATTTGGGGACTCCCATACTCAAGGATAAACCTCGGGTAAAATTAATTTAAAAAAAAATATCGATAGCCATAATTCAAAATAAAAACAAAGTTGTAATTTTCTAGGAAGGGGGGTGAACATTTTGGATATTTTTTTTATTTTTAAAGAAATACTAAAAAGGGATATCAAAAAATTATGATTTTTACATTTTAAATGACACGGATATGATACGAGATAAATTTAAAAAAGATTTTTTGTAAAAAAAAAAAACTTTTTTGTTACCGCAGATTACACGATGGGATGGGCAAAACAGTTATATAATGGTTTTAAGACCGATATGAAAAATACAGATGCAAAAACCCCCATTAACTCCTTTTTGTGAATCAAGATATAGCTAAAAAAAGAAAAATATGTAGTGATTTTTTGGGGAAAAAAGGATGGTGAATATTAAATAAATTTTTTTGGTAATTTGTGATCTTGAAAAAAACTTCAATTTTTGTAAGAAAACGTTTTTACTTAAGCGGCTCATTAAACATTTGAAATTTTATTTCAGTCAAAACTCTCCCCTTTTTCAAATTTTTGCAAAACTTTAATGCATTCTTTCTCCCCTTGTAAAGATATTATTTCTACAAAATTTGAAAAAAATTGGTCAAAGGGGGTTTCTAGAATTGTAAGATCAAATACATGTCAACATTCGTATATATGTACATTCGCACAAACGTCCGTTTGACAAAAAAAGATTTTTTGGACTTTGCACAATTAGAATAAATAATTTTTCAGAGATAATTAATTTTATTATTTTTTTAACGTCTCCTAATGCACACAACTAAAAAAAGACCAATTTTGTTTAGATTTTTCTTTTATCGAACTATATATACTTTTGCGTTATAGTTGTTATAGCGGAATATTTCCCTATAGAGGAAAAAGTACTATTATATTACTTTACTATAATTTATTGTAATGAATTATCAACGTGCAAATAACTGAGGTAAAATAAATAAATGACTGTTTTATTATCAACACAATATTTTATTCGGTACACTTGACCCATCGCGAGATGATTTTGCAAAATTTATTATGAATTAATCTGATGTAATTTTAGATACATCATTAATCAGAATAATGGTTAATTAAAACTAATGATAAAGGTCATAAATATATTATAAGACAAAAAAAAGTAGGTGATATCAGTTAACAGATGAAAAATAAGCTGTTTGATAATAATTAATCGATATTATGTGTAACATTATCGACTTTTATTTCATCAAGAATTATGTGTACTCCGAATATGATTTTTGTCATTTGACTCATGAATTATATAAAATCTGTATGAAGAGAACGCTTTTTGAACTTCTCGTATTTCGAGAGATAAAATAGTAAATTTTCATTGTTGAACAAATAAGTAGATACTAGAATAATAGATAGAAATAACAACAAAGATAAAGTGATTTAAAACTGCACTGTAATGTACTTCAAGAGCTAATTTGAGACTTTAGTATAAATAAAGATTTTCTATAAAAATATATCCGAAAACGGTTTGTTTTTAAGTTAGTCTAACCAATTATTTTTCCTTGATTTTTGCTCATAGACCTTACAGAAAATTCATAGGTATCGAATTAAGAGAAAAATATGATATTTATGTTGTTTTGACTAGAAAAATTTAATAAAACAGGTCGCGGAATTTAATTCTAATAGTATCCGATAAAATTGCAATAAAGCCTAAAAAATGCTTTTGCTGTTATTAATATAGTTAAGTAACCCTAAAATAAATCAAAATTTTTACAGAATATATCAATTCTGAGAAAATTTAAGTAATACAATCGATAGAAAATCTTTTTTTAGAAATTCTGAGTTAACCCTCATATTTTTTTAATACAAAAGTTTTAAATAAAAAAAATCTGATGTGGACACCACATGACATCCTTTTCCGCCTATTAAATTACATGTACACATTTTGTTTAAATGAAAAGTATATAAAATTTTGTTCAATAATTATTTCTATTTTTTTCATTTTTTTTTTTTATTGCTATTATTGAATATTGTTTATTGTAAAACTATGTTTACAATCAGAGGTTAATATTTGTTAATAAACCAATATATTTAAACTAAAAAAAATCGGAAATGAACTTGGATTTGAACCGATGTGCCTTCCACTTGAAAGAACAAAATATTTCATTAATTAAATATTTAATGAAATATTTTGGCTATAACTCTGGAACCCATGAAAATTAAGTACAACTTGTGATATATCACTGAAAAGCTCTCGATGAGAACTTATTTATTTGGCTATAACTCTGGAACCCATGGAAATTAAGTACAACTTGTGATATATCATTGAAAAGCTCTCGATGAGAACTTATTACTGCAGTTAAAGGTAAGTCCAAAATCCAATTTTATTTTATTTTGGGTTTTTTTGGAGAGTTTTGGTCCAGTAGATTGCAATCAAAAGGGAAGATGCACAACTAGATGTTACAATAGTCCTAAATCCAAAATTTAAAAATCCTTCGACTAATCGTTTTTGAGTAATACGAGAAACAATACGTGCAAACGTACGTACAGACGTCACGCCGAAACTAGTCAAAATGGATTTAGGAATGGTCAAAATGGATATTTCCAATGAAATTTGAAAACCGAAATTTTCACGATTACATACTTCCTTTACTTCGTATAAGGAAGCCAAAATCCGACCATAAAACCGGCTAGTAAATTAAATAAAAAATTATAGATGTTTTCTTTTATTAAATTTCTCACGTGATTTTACATGATCAAAAGAGTGTAAAGAGTATTATCTATTTCTAACGTGTAATATCTATTACTAAGACTGTTCAAAGAATCAATTATTTTTATAATAATAAAATTAATTTTCCGTTTCAAAAATGTGACCACCTTTCTTGGATTATATAAGGAATGAAATAATTTTTTTCATTTTTGAAAATTTTTAGCCATTAAGTTACCTCAAATAGCTTAAGATAAAATTATGATAATGATTATTTGACTGATTAATGAGAGGTTGTAATTGTTTAATTTTTAAATGTACTTTAAAAATGATTAAAGTATATAATAAACGGTTTTTAAAGATTATTTTTTTTTTTTTTTTTTTTTATTAAGATATCATCAACTAGTGTTGTTTCTTAAATTTCATCTCGGCGAGGGAAAAGTTAAGGACACATAATATCTATCTGGGGTCAGAAAATCCCTATGAACACTTACAATGAGAAAGCGAATCCCGAAAAATAATTGTTTTCTGTGCGATATCCCTACGTGGCAGTTCTTTATCGCTGAACTAAGACATTAGAAATTGCTTATATAGATACGGTGAATACTTGGCTCTTTCCTGAACTGCAAGATGGACTAGAGAATTTTATATTGCATCAAGACGACACACCTTCTCACTAGTAGAACTCAGTACGGGATCGGTTGAATTACACCCGTAAACAGAGCTTTTTATCATGATAAAATGTTTACTGATTGCGGGATATTTTGAAATAAGCTTCGTAGACTAAAACGTTTAAAACTCGCAACTAGGTAAAACAATGGTTTTGCAAGTGTTTTTTTTTTTTTCTTTTTTTCCTTATAAAATGAAAACCGTTGGGACATGATAACATACAACAGTTGTAGAAAGTTGAAAAACCTGTAAAATGAGACCTTACGGGTTTTGACTGTTACATTTCCTGCTCAGAAAATCCGAAAAAAAATGGTTGTTTTTGCGAAAATTTCCAACTCGGTTGTTTTTGTCTTTGAAGTATCGGCCTTTGGAAAAAATATAGGTAATGTCTTATAGAATATGTCTGCAGAAGGTAGATTCTATCGGCTGCATACTTTGTGCACAATACATATTCTAAATTTTTCATGCCTTGCAGCATTCATCATTCTACCTTGTACGATCGCTTATAAATGAACATTTAAAGACGGATTCGGAAGCTAGATAAGCTAAACAATATAATTCATTAATTTACTTTGATTAGTTTAAATGCCGTTAAATTGGTTAACATACACCCAAGCCTTAGGGTTACATGTGATCGCCCGCGCAAGCCGATGGTGGCGGGGTAGTGGAGGTGCACGTTTGGAGGAATCATTCGATGCGAGCGCCGTGCTGCACTTCCCCAACGCAGCCATATATTGAATGTATTGTCATCGCTCCAACGGTTTTCATTTTATAAGAGAAAAAAAAAAAAAAAATTTTTTTGTACAAAAACATTGTTTAAATAATTGTTACACCTAGTTGCGATTTAAAAACATATACGTTTTCTTCTACGAAAATATCACGCAATCGGATTTCCGTTTAATAATTTTGTCACCAACTCAGTCACTTTTGAGCTCTATTCACCGGTCCAAATGACGTTTTCTTCAACGGAAAACGGATCGGTCGCCGATCCGATTATAGAGCTTGTTTGTCACAGTCTCCAAGGTCACCCGATCTGATGTCATGTGATTTTTTTTCTCAAGGTTTTATTAAAGATCTTTTGATTGCATTTCCGGTACCTACTGGTGTACCCAATTTGAGGCAAAGTATTCAAGCAGCTGTTTCTTCAATTACTCCAGACATACCGATTAAACCCACCGGGTTGGTTTAGTGGAGAACGCGTCTTCCCAAATCAGCTGATTTGGAAGTCGAGAGTTCCAGCGTTCAAGTCCTAGTAAAGCCAGCTACTGTGTGGTTAACCACACATCTCAGGAACGGTCGAACTAAGAATGAACAAGACTACACTTCATTTACAGTCAGTCATACATATCATCCTCATTCATCCTCTGGAGTATTACCTAAACGGTAGTTACCGGAGGCTAAATAGGAAAAGAGAGAAAGAAAGACACACCGATTAAAGTACGGATACTCACGGATCACACCGATAAACGTGGCTTATTCTCCTATCGATTTAATGTGTATCGTGACGAAAGGTGTAAACTTGCAGGGAAAATCCGTAAGAGTTCTCTTTCATTTTATTTGTGATTTATTAATGCAACTTAAAAGATGATAAATAGCTTTAAAACCTGTTATTCTTTTCTTTTTTTTTATAACCCTATATATATATATATATATATATATATATATGGGGAATACCAAAGGGGATTTAGGCCATGGAGAGGTTGCCCGGAGCAAATAATATCCCTAAAACTTATGATGGACTTATATAAAAGACGGAAAAAACAACTAATAATCACCTTCGTCGACTTTAAAAGGGCCTATGATTGTATACACCGACCATCCATGCTGAATATTCTGAGAAACCTGGGCCTTCACCCTAAACTCGTAAACATGATAAAATTAACTTTAACCTTAACTCGTAAACATGATAAAATTAACTTTAACCGATACCCAGTACAGAGTGAAATTCAGAGGTGAACTCTCTCAACCCTTCTACATAAAAACTGGATTGAGGCAAGGAGACGGCCTCTCACCACTCCTTTTTAACTGCGCCCTCGAATTTGTCATGAGAAAATGGTATGAAATAAATCCCAAAAATATAAAAATGGGTACTAAGAAAAACTCCATCACAATAAATTGCCTAGGATTTGCAGATGACCTCGCTCTTTTAGCAAATAATATTCAAGAAGCCAAAACACAAATCATGAGCCTTCAAAACCTAGCACAAAAGATAGGGCTTCATATCTCTTTCGAAAAAACTGAACTAATGGCCATAGATCCTCTGGTAATAGAGCACATTACGGTAAACGATCAGAAAAATAAAATAGTAAAACAACTTAAATATCTAGGGGAAATAATAACTTATAATTTAAATGAAAAAGTGACATGGCAAAACACGACAAATAAAATGATTAAATCCCAAAAATTAACTCGGTCAACATATAACAAAAAATGCCTTTCTGCTAAAACAAAACTTAAACATTATAAAACTGTAGTACAACCAGAAGTCACCTACGGAAGCGAGACCCTTTTAAAAATCACTCAGAAAAACCGAATTGAAAAAATTCTGAAAATAGAGAGGAGAATTGTCAGAACGTGTATCGATAAAAAACACCAAAAAGAAGGCCGATGGTGGATTGTGCCAAATGAGGTGGTGTATCGAGAAATAGAGCCTGTTACTGATACTATGCGGAAAAAAAGAATCTCTTTCTTCGGTCATCTCATAAGGACACCGGAAACAAGACTGTCAAGAAATATCATTGAAAAGCTCTGGTTCCAAAAGCTAGAAGTAGGATGGATCAAAGAAATTAGAGAAGATATGAAAGAATTGGGAATTTCCCTGACTGACTTACAGAATAAAACTGGAAAAATTACAAAGCTAAAAGATAAAAGCATTAGATTTGAACAAAAGACAGACAAACGACAAATACAACGAAGAGGGTGTTTACGGATGAAGAAAAGAAAGCAAGATCTGAACGGATGAAGAAATACTGGGCAGCTCGAAAGAGTAAAATAACACGCTTTTCTCAGAAAAGATCCAACTAAAATTGACTTAAGTGGTCCCATGTTGGCCGTAAAAGCATAATAATAATAATATATATTCCATTCGTTCACGTTTCATAACGGAATAATATTTTGATGATCATTTTAATCTGAAAAATATATTGTATATTCCCTTTCCTTATAGACAATTATTAACGAAAAGAATTTACAGTGTGTCGCTACATGTAAATGTAGAAACGCCTTTCTGTAAATCGCAAATACTCATCGCAAAATCAACCGATTTTCGAAGTCGATAATTCTAAGATTCGAGTCCTTGTAAGGCTTTTATGGATTTGAAAGCTAGGCTGTGATACCGGTGATCTTTTGATTTCTTTTTTGTTGGGGAGATGGGAGATGGAAATGCATTTACGAACAGTGTCGGGCTCTCACTGATGGTCTTATCCAATCCCCATCACAAACAACTGACTAAAGTACCCCCCCTTTTGTAGTTAAGGTCTACGCACCCTGGGACCGCCAGAAGGCGTAACTCCAGGATGCAAAGGCCTCCTTACGAACTCACGTACCAACAAAAAGTCGAAAATAAAACAAAGCGAAACAAAGCATAATTCTTTCACGAAATACAATGAAATCGACGAGCGTGACACGAAAACAGGCTAACAAAGCAAACGACGTTCTATGCTAATCCTCTTTTTTTTTAATTTATATATATTTTTTATTTTTTTGTGTATCTTCGGTGTTGGTTTTCAATTAACCACACGTCTTCGTAGTTGTCTTGAGTCTGTTCTAGATCACATGTTTACTGGCATTATACTGCAGCCACATCAGGCCTGGCAAGCCGATAGCGGTAATTAAATTCATCTATACGCGCGCGCACGCGCACGCGCACACGCACACACACCGGCAATAACTGAAAAGCTGTTTGGAGAAAATATAAAAAATTAAATCACGCTAAATTATTTTTGTATAGCCGATTATGATATAGTAGTTCTCATCGCTAACCGTGCAAACAGCATATAATTAATCGTCGGTTTAACGATTTAGTATGACAAAATAAAATGAAAAAATAAAAATAAAAATTTTTTATTTCATTTTTTCCATGCAAAATACTGTTTTCATGCACACTTTTTATCTGATTATAACAAAATGCATTCATATATAATTCCGAATATTATTAGATTATATTAAGATCGACGGTTGGAATGTACAATTTACTGGGACGTCTCAATTCTACTTAGATTTTTTCAAAAACTTCGAAAATATAATCACAAGGGTAATTAAATAATATACTCCCATGTATTTGGTTTTATATGGTTTAATGAAAATTTTGAGTTAGAAAATAAAATGACATCTATTACGTAAAGAGGATGCCAATTGTGGTCGCCTTCGATCTAGACAGCCACCTATCAAAACAGCAATTGCTGCCGCAGAGGACGGATTTAACCTAACTGACGCCTGGCGTCAAGAATGGACCACATAGCAGAATAACCAAATTCCATGTATTACTCAAAGGCCGCCGGGTTTTGACTTGCCACGTAAGACATGGTCAACGCTAAAGAGAATACGGACTCAGCACGGTAGGTGCGCCTATTTCCTGTATAAATGGGGTAAAACACCGACGCCCCTTTGTGAGTGTGGCGAAAATCAAACTGTCAAACACATCACAGAAGTTTACCCTAGGACAGCTTATGAAGGGAATCCTGAAGATTTCCCGATTGCGACTCTAGAATCAGTAGCATATATTAGTTTGTAATTTTGACTGTAATTGGTGTTGTGTTTTGGTCCCATACGCTAAATAAATAAATATAATAAATACTCCCATGTATTTGTTTTTAAATGGTTTAATGAAAATTTAGAGTTAGAAAAGAAAATGACATCTATTACATAAAGAGGAAGAGGGTTTTTGTTTGTTCGGGATAAAAAAAACTACTCGATCAATCGCAACCAAATTTTTACTCATGATTTTGGCACAACTGAGAATGTTTTTACATATACTCGTATTTCATGTCGAAAATAAATGTTTTTTTTTTTTTTTTTGTCTTCAGCCATTTGACTGGTTTGATGCAGCTCTCCAAGATTCCCTATCTAGTGCTAGTCGTTTCATTTCAGTATACCCTCTACATCCTACATCCCTAACAATTTGTTTTACATATTCCAAACGTGGCCTGCCTACACAATTTTTCCCTTCTACCTGTCCTTCCAATATTAAAGCGACTATTCCAGGATGCCTTAGTATGTGGCCTATAATCTTTTAACTATATTTCTCCAAATGCTTCTTTCTTCACCTATTTGCCGCAATACCTCTTCATTTGTCACTTTATCCAACCATCTGATTTTTAACATATATATATATATATATATATATATATATATATATATATATATATATATATATTAACATAGTAAAAACAATTCTTTTGTTATTGTATTTGTCCAAATTCCCCTCTGTACTAATTATGTCAAACACAAAAGTATAAAAACCGTTTACCACCAAGAGTACAGAATTTAATAATGCATATCTTAAGCTTATTATTTCTTAATAGCGCTTTTGAGGTTTTCCCTCATCAACAGTTAAACTTTTTTTTCTCAATTCCACATTAAATTCAAATATTAAAATTACAACGTATAAAAATATGTTGTAAACATATAAGAAAATTAATTTTTTTTTTAATTTAATATTTTTAATATTTTAAGTATTATTAAATTCTGTACTCTTGGTGGAAAACGGTTTTTATACTTTTGTCTTTGATATGTATGCAACAGTGGAGATTTTCCTGTTGAAGTACAAACTTTAATGAATTACTATAATTCATTAAATTACTTTGAAATCATTGAATTACTTTAAAGAAGTACAGACTTTAATTGAATACTATATAAGTCTCATTCAATAATGGCAAATTGGGATTGGCGTGCGAAGCGAGCTCTGCGGCCATGGGGTAGGCACCTGGGCGCCGGTGGTCATGAAGAGCCCCTGAGTTGGCTCCGGGATTCGCCGGGGCTGACCCGAACTCCGAGGATCCAGGTTCCAGCTGGACGGGCCGGCTAGTTCTATATAAAACTAATCAGTTCCTCTATTAGAGTACTTTATGTCCATGAATCATGATTTACAAAAAATGTGTACAAACTGTCACGTTAGTTTAACGGAATTTTAAACTTTCGTTATTTATTTTTTAACGGTATTACATTTGGATATCGAGGGTGAATGTATAGGAAATTTCTGAATAGCTATAAAATTTGAATAAATTTTAATGACTACTACCAGTTGTACCATAGATATCATAAAAAAAAGTAACAGAAATAAATTATTTTCGCACAATAAAAGTAAAAACGTGTTTTGGTTTGCAGCTAATTGGTAAAAAATAATCTTAAAAAAGAAAGGGCCAAAACAAGAATAATTTTCCAGTAAAAATTTATAGAAATTAACAAATTTAAAATATCGTTAAAAATTCTAAATTAAGCTTAACTGCCTTTTTAAACCAATTAAGACAATAATTCAAATATTTTACTTTTATTTTTTATAAAATTTCTTTAGCGATAAAAACAAAAATTATATTTAAAGAACCTTTTAATTTATCTTCATATTTATGATAAGAAATGAGAAATATTTTTTCCATTTATAAATGGATGGCTCACTAAAATAAAAAGAATTGTAATTGATTGATTTAAAATTAAAATTACAAAGTAATAGATATAAAAATCAAATTCTAATAGAAGAAACTGATTTTTGTATATAAAATGTCAATTTCTTAACATATCATAACAGAGTTCATCCAATTTATTTTAACCTTGTTATAGATATAAGAAAATAAATTCATGCATTGGTTTTTGTATCTTTTTATGTATACTACTGAAATGTAAACTATAACAACAGAAGGAAATAACATTTTTTATTACAAGATAACACAATAACATTAAAATAAAAAATAAAAAATCATATTACGAATTTCTGAATTTTTACGTGATTTATACAGAAATTTTTCGTATAATATTATTTTCCTTTTGACCTCAATATTCATATTTATAAGCAAAACCATTTTTTTTTACAGAAAAATATCTAAGAAAATTTTTATCCACAGAAAAATAATTAAATAAAAACATTCTGTAATGACGTATTCAATTAGACAAAATTATAAAAACTAGGAAAGATTGAATCCTGAACTAACGGGCACTGTTCGTTAAAAGATACAAAAAACTACTTAAAAGTACCTTTAATTCGTAATAATTAAATTTTTGTAAAATTTTTAATTAACTTATAAAACATAAAAATAATAGTTTATTTTTTCCACTTTGACAAAGGATATAGGAAAACAGAAAATAATAACAGAAAAAAAATTTGTGTTGTACTTAAGACCGGACGGCCGAAATGAAAACTTCTATGGCGATCGTAATCGTTTCGAAGTAATACTATTTAGTATACTCGTATGTAACACATTAATGATCTAATATTATGAACGACATTAATTGGACGAATAAGAGAACAAGGCATAAACTAACATTAATAATAAATAAAAACTATTTTTGTATTTAAATATATATACATATATATTATGTAAAGTGCATATTAATTATTTCATATTAACAAAAAGTATGCTTTGAAATGCCATTACTTTGTCGCACTCTATATAAATGAGAAATACATTTACTTACATTCACAATCACTGAATTACTCTTCAATAGTATTTTTCAGTATTAGAACGATGATACGTACACACTGAAAGATACGTATAATAGTTACACGAACAAATTACATACAAACCGAACAACAACAGTAATAATAATAATGTATTTGGTGTACAACGAAACACAGCCTAGCACAGAAACTACGCACTGGCATGCTTCTCGCTCCGCTCGGACAAATTCGGCTTTCCCGACTTTAAACGAACAAGAGTTCACGTCAGAGCCTGCAGACAAAACTTACTCACACTACGCAGCAGACTCTCCCGCGCTCGAGTCTTTTCGTTTTGCCAGAGCTATACGAATGAGCGTTACACCTCTTAATGTAGTTTTTCCCTTAATGTTGTTTTAACTTCAAAGAATGGTCAATTAAATGGATTAGTAAAGTGTGTATATATATACACCCACACACACAGAATGTTCCAGGACGTATTAGCCGTACATAATAAATGTAATAGGACGTATTATTTTGATCAAATTTTTACTTTTACAAAATTTATTAAGCACTTTATGTTTAATAAAATGACACCTCATTTGTAAAAATCTGTTGACAAACAAACGAGTGATTGCAATCGATTTATCCGGCAGTACACTTATACTGCAAGATGATAATTTTTTGTTATTTCAACTATTAATTATTAATAATTCGTATTACATTTACTGGAGGATAACTTTACATAAATTGATATTTTTCGCAATTATCAATATTATATGAGCTATCTCATATAAAATTTATAAATATAACATAAGACAATTTTTTAACCATTTTCGGAAATATTAATAAAAACACAGTCCAAAATACGTAGGAAGATATATCTTTCAAAAATGTTTGTAACTCTTTTTGATTTGAACATTTTTGACTAAAAGTATACGCCGCGCCGATATAGTACAGTGAATTTGTATTTTTATTTGAAAATCCTTACCTACCGATTGATGTTTTTTCCATATGTTAGGGGTGATGGGGAAGCTTAACTCCAGATTTTTAACATTCCCCTCCCATAGATTTTTGAAAAACTCAAAAAATTTTTGAAATGCGTTTTTCTCTGAATCTTTGCATTTTAGAGAAAGGTTTTTCAAACCAAAAATGTAGAGGACATTCTCCTCTACAATTAATGTCTTTAAAGTTATGCCGTACAATTTGAAATTGAAATACTAGGTGGCGCTGAAGTTGTAAAAAACGTGTTTTTCGGTTTTTTCACCGAAAAACATTTTTTCGTCTGTATTGCATTTGGAAATATTGTTAATCTCAAAAAAACAGACAACTTTTATTTAAACAATTTTCTTGTAACTTATGAACCACTTCTTATGTGAAAATGTTGTAAATTGGGCACGTGTGCGAAACCGGTCTATTCGTTTACAACGGTTTTTACAACTTCAGCGCCACCTAGTATTTCAATTTCAAATTATACGGCATAACTTCAAAGACATTAATTGTAGAGAAGAATGTCCTCTACATTTTATGTTTGAAAAACTTTTCTCTAAAATGCATAGATTCAGAGAAAAACGCATTTCAAAAACTTCTTGAGTTTTTCGAGTTTTTCAAAAATCTATGGGAGGGGGATGTTAAAAATCTGGAGTTAAGCTTCCCTCATCGCCCCTAACGCATGGACAAAAGATCAATCGGTAGGTAAGGATTTTCAAATACAGCCTATTTTGATGACAAATTTCCTGTACTAATACGTCACATTTGCATCCCAAAATTTTGGCCGATCGATATACAGTTGTCTCTGCTGCCTTCTGGAGAGAATTTATAGATTTTTACCCGGCTGCTGCTGCTGCAGCGAAATAAAGTTACTGCCAAGAATGTAAATATATTAATAAAAATTCGCTAACAGCAGTCCAAGTTGAAAGTAAATGTACACCTAACAATATATATCCTAAACCCGCCGGGTTGGTCTAGTAGTGAAAGCGTCTTCCCAAATCAGCTGATTTGGAAGTCGAGAGTTCCAGCGTTCAAGTCCTAGTAAAGCCAGCTATTTTTACACGGATTTGAATACTAGATCGTGGATACCGGTGTTCTTTGGTGGTTGGGTTTCAATTAACCACACATCTCAGGATCGGTCGAACTGAGAATGTACAAGACCACACTTCATTTACACTCATACATATCATCCTCATTCATCCTCTGAAGTATTATCTAAACGATAGTTACCGGAGGCTAAACAGGAAAAAGAAAAAAACAATATATATCCTACCTTTAAGTTATGTACTGTAGATTAAGTTATCGCTAACGTAATTTGGTGATGCTAAAATAAGTCAGTTGCATATTTAATTAATAATTGTATACGTAATTAATAACACG